>NW_004443981.1:16058673-16078831 GCF_000243295.1 Trichechus manatus latirostris
AAAAAAAAAAAAAGGGAGCCCTCAAAACTGCCTGACGATGGGAGAACCCTTCCTCAAGCCATAAACCAACAAATAAACTCAAATAAAAGTTGCCGTCCAGTTCCTGCCAACTCATGATGACTCCATGTGTTTCAGAGAACTGCACTCCCGCGGGCTTTCAACGGCTGTGATCTTTCAGCAGACTGTCAGGTCTTTTTTCCGAGGTGACTTTGTGGATTCAAACCACCAGCCCTTTGGTTAGTCGCCAAGCAATTCGCCATTTGCACCACCCAGGGACTCCCAAAACCAGCTGCTCTTAAGTCAGTTCCAACTCATGGCAACCCCATGTGTTTCTAACAACAATTGTCCTCAACAGGGTTTTCAAGGATGTGACCTTTCAGAAGCAGATTGTAAGACCTGTCTTCTGCGGCACCTCTGGTTGGGTTCAAACTGCCAATGTTTCAATTAGTCCAGTGCTTAACCGTCTGCATCACCCAGGACTACTTCCTCACACCATACACGAAAATTATTTCAGATAAATTAAGTATTTAGATTTTAAAAAAAAAAAAAAGCACACTGACTACATATCCTAGCATAACTGTACTCTCGTGTTGCTTGGTGTTTTCATATGAGTTTCTCCAAGTACATTATAGCCCTTCGTGACTATCTTGGAATTAAGAATGCTTTTCTAAATGCTGTGAGAGCCGGAAGCTAAGACAAGTTCACTCTAACCAGGCTAGACTTGGTTCAGCACGGAGAGTCTTCACGTCAAGGGTGAGCTGAATTCCTGCTTTGGTGGCTTCAAGCAATGAACTTCTATCTTTTTTGGGGGGAGGGGGGTTGGATAGAGACCTGGAGCAAGTCATGTTTCTCTACATTCTTTTCCCTACTGAAGGGTTTTAATTCAATACCAGCTAAGTTTGGATCATCAACAAAATATGGGTAGCCACTCTCTGTGAAGATTCCTCTCATACCTTTTCCTTACCCCCCACCCCAACCCACCCCAAACCTGTCTTGGAAGAACTACAACCAGAATGCTCCTCAGAAGCAAGGATGGTGAAACTACGTCTCACATACTTTGGACATGTTATCAGGAGGGACCAGTCCCTGAAGAAGGACATCATGCTTGGTTAAAGCAGAAGCTCAGGAAAAAACAAGAAGAACTTTTCCGAGACGGACTGACACAGTGGCTGCAACAATGGGCTCAAGCAAAACAAAGACTGTGAGGATGGCGCAGGACCGGGCAGTGTTTCGTTCTGTTGTATGCAGGGTCGTTTTGAGTCGGAACCGGCTCAACGGCACCTAACAACAACAACAACAAATCTTCAGGATTTTCAATGACACAAAAACACTGTTTGGAAAGTCTCAGTCTACTTCTATCTTACCAAAACTTTAGGATACAAGCTCAGACTTCCAAATTTGCACAAAGTTTATTCACCCTGATTTGAAAAAATGTTAAGATGCCTACAACAACATTTTGATGGGAAAAAAACATATGCAAGTTGGAAATTTTTAATTTACTTTATTCAAAGGAGAGCCACACCACTGAGCCTCAGTACTACCATGTGTTAAGATAAAGCCAATTTGTTCCAGCTAATTAAAGAAATAACATATATATATATATATATATACCATGTATAAAAACAAAAATAAATCACAGCCAAAAAAAAGCAACAAACAAATACATGTTTTGAAAGAAAGTAAAAGTTACTTGTGCCTCCACTAAAAATGGCTCAGTCTTAGCTGAAGTGCCTGGAGTAGGAATCTCAGACTGCCAGATGCTTTGAATGTCCAAAATGCCAAGCAGAAGCATTAACCATCATTGTACTTTAAAACAGAAGTAGGTTTTCCATTTAATTTTGATAGCAGACATTTAAGGACTCTTCTGTTGTCATTCTAACAAAACAAAAATAAGCACTCCAACACGGGGAAATTTGGAACATAAACCTCAGAAGAGCAAGGATAATGGATTTTAACTTACATACACATGGACACGCTTCTCTCCTGGAACCTTACACCAGACAGCTATCAGTCCCAAGAATGCAAAGCTCTTCCTCCCATCTTCCACATTAGACAACTGCCCATGTCTATTACTATCTAGAAACATTTTCACCAAAATTTAATATTTTCTTCAGGCATTATTTTACTTTAAAATTAAACTCCTACAATTACATGAACCAACGGGGGGGGGGGTGTCAAACTAGACACAAGATACATGATTCATTAAAATTCTTCTGGTTTTCCATATCAGAATGGTTGTGCTTCTTCTGAACAGTTGGTTTGTTTTCATCTCACGAGCATGATTTGTGTTTACTGTTAGTACACTGACTGAATTCTTAGCCAAACTGCTGGCCATCTAGCAGGTACAGAATCTCACTGTATTTCTGGAAGAACTATGTTAGAACCCTAATTTCTTCCTCTGTTTTATATCTCTATCCTTGTTTTTCCTTTCACTGGTCCTTAACACAAACATCTTGCTAACTGTTAATACATGAAGAAAACCTTAAACCTTTCCGGACCAAGGTAAGCTATACATATCTACACATACAGCACATACACAGATTCTGCCTACTTTCAAAATCACAAAAGACAGCAAAAAACACTTCTTGCCCTCTCCCTTTTACTGGAAGGGGAGGAAAAGAGCATAATAGAAAGTATTTTCAGAACTCAAACTCTTCTCTCCTCTGAGTATGCAATATTCACAGTATTGAAAATATTTACATCAAAGCAAAGCTCACACGGAAGGATCAGTATGTGGAAAACATGGCCTTGGTGAAGGACACAACGCCGGAGATCATATGACAGAATTTTTCAAGACCAATAACGTATTCATTGCAAATACCTTTTTTCAACAACATAAATGGCACCTATACATGTGGACCTCACCAGATGAAATACACAGGAATCAAATCAACTACATCTGTGAAAAGAGATGATGGAGAAGCTCAATAACATCAGTCAGAACAAGGCCAGGGGCCGACTGTGGAACAGACCATCAATGGCTTATATGCAAGTGTCATGGATTGAACTGCGTCCCCCAAAAAATGTGTGTAGCAACTTGGCTAGGTCATGATTCCCAGTATTGCATGATTGTGTTATCTGATGTGATCTCCTTATGCGTTGTAAACTCTTATCACTATGATGCGATTATGTGTAATCTCTATGTGTTGTAAATTCTATCACTGTAATGAGTTTATACCGATGAGGTTGGCAAGATGAGATAGTGTCTTAATGCAATCTCTTTTCAGATATAAGAGAGGAGCGAGCAAAGACACATGGGAACCTCATACCACCAAGAAAGCAGTGCCGGTAGCAGAGCGCGTCCTTTGGACCTGAGGCTCCTGCGCAGAGAAGCTCCCAGACCAAGGGAAGATTGCTGACATGGACCTTCCTCCAGAGCCGACAAAGTGTTCCCTTGGAGATGACACCCTGAATTTGGACCTGAAGCCTACTGGACTGTGAGAGAATAAATTTCTCTTCGTTAAAACCATCAACTCCTGGTATTTCTGTTGGAGCAGCACTAGATGACTAAGACAGCAAGTTCAAGTTGAAGCTGAAGAAAATTACAGTAAGTCCACAAGGGCCAAAATGTGACCTTGAGCATATCCCACCTGAGTTTAGAGACCATCTCAAGAATAGATTTGATACACTGAACACTAATGACCGAAGACCAGACAAGTTGTGAGATAACGAGGACATCATACATGAAGAAAGCAAAAGGTCATTAAAAAGACAAGAAAGAAAGAAAAGACCAAAATAGATGTCAGAAGAGACTCTGACACTTGCTCTTGAATGTCGAGCAGCTAAAGCAAACGGAAGAAATGATGAAGTAAAAGAGCTCAACAGAAGATTTCAAAGGGCTGCTCAAAAAGACAAAGTTTAATGAAACGTGCAAAGACCTGGAGTTAGAAAACCAAAAGAGAAGAACAAGCTCTGCATTTCTCAAGCTGAAAGAAGTGAAGAAAAAAATTCAAGCCTTAAGTTGCAATTTTGAAGGATTCTATGGGTAAAATATTAAACAAAGTAGGAAGCATGAAAAGAAGATGGAAGGAATACACAGAATCACTATACCAAAAAGAATTGGTTGATGTTCAATCCTGAAATGACCAAGAACCGATGCCACTGAAGGAAGAAGTCTAAGCTGCACTGAAGGCGCTGGCAAAAAACAAGGCTCCAGGAATTGACAAAATACCAAATGAGATGTTTCAACAAACGGATACAGCTGTGGAGTTGCTCACTCTTCTACGCCAAGAAATTTGGAAAACAGCTACCAGGCCAACTGACTGGAAGAGATCCACATTTGTGCCCATTCCAAAGAAAGGTGATCGAACAGAATGCAGAAATTATCGAACAATATCATTAACATCACATGCAAGTAAAATTCTGCTGAATATAATTCAAAAACAGTTGCAGCAGTACATCAACAGGGAACCACCAGAAATACAAGCCGGATTCAGAAGAGGACGTGGAACGAGGGATATCATTGCTGATGTCACATGGATCCTGGCTGAAAGCAGAGAACCCCAGAAAGATGTTTCCTGTGTTTTACTGACTCTGCAAATTATGGGTAACATTGTGAAGAATGGGAATTCTAGAACACTTCATTGTGCTCATGAGGAACCTGTACATAGACCAAAAGGCAGTCATTCCAACAGAAAAAGGGGATACTGCGTGGTTTAAAATAAGGAAAGGTGTGCATCAGGACTGTATCCTTTCACCATACTTAATCAACCTGTATGCTGAGCAAATAATCCAAGAAACTGGACTACATGAAGAAGAACGAGGCATCAGGATTGAAGAAAGACTCATTAACAACCTGTGATATGCAGATGACACAACCTTGCTTGCTGAAAGCAAAGAGGACTTGAAACACTTACTGATGAACATCAAAAACTACAGCCTTCAGTATGGATTACGCCTCAACATAAAGAAAGCAAAAATCCTCACAACTGGACCAATAATCAACATCCTGATAAACGGAGAAAATATTGACGTTGTGAAGGATTTCATTTTACTTGGATCCACAATCTACATTCATGGAAACAGCAGTCAAGAACTCAACGCCACTGCATTAGTCAAATCTGCTGCCAAAGACCTCTTTAAAGTGTTGAAGAGCAAAGATGTCACTTTGAGGACTAAGGTGCACCTAACCCAAGCCATGCATGGTATTTTCAATCGCATCATAAGCATGTGAAAGCTAGACAATGAATAAAGAAGAATGAAAACAAATTCATGCCTTTGAATTATGGTGTTGGCGAAGAACACTGAACATACCATGGACTGCCAGAAGAACAAGTCTGTCTTGGAAGAAATACAGCCACAGTGCTCCTTGGAAATGAGGATGATCTGAGACTTCGTCTCAAGTACTTTGGATATGTTATCAGGAGGGACCAGTCCCTGGAGAAGGACATCATGGTTGGTAAAATAGAGGGTCAGCAAAAAAGAGGAAGACCCTCAACGAGGATTGACACAGTGTCTGTAACAATGGGCTCAAACATAGCAATGACTGTGAGGATGGCACAGGATCAAGCAGTTTTTCGTTCTGTTGTACATGGGGTCACCAGGAGTTGGAAACAACTCATCACCACCTAACAACAACAACAAAAGCTCACAAAGGACACACATCCATCTTCTCTTTTTTTATTTTAACAACAGTCTACATATAACTATTCCATTCCAAATACTCTAGCTCGGACTCTTGGTCACTTTGGCCCCACTCCTTCCTCCACCACTCTTGCCATGCCAGTCCACCACACATACTACCACCAATTTATTTTCCTCAAACGCAGCTGCCTAAAAGCCACTATAGCTCCTGGTGATGGGATTCAAGACTGGTCCGATCTCAACTCAGAAGCAATCTGATAATGCAGAAAGAGAGAAAGCTGACCTGTTTCACTTGTGCTACTAGTTAATCACTCTGGTTTTACTTCTGCCACTCATATCATTCTTGAAGTTGTACCTCTATGGGTTTACCTCAGATTTCATTACATCCCTTGTCTACTTTGGATCGTCAATTAGAAATTTAAAAACACATTTCTAACACTAAAAAGCAGTCTCCAAACAGAAAGTTTTTAGACCAATGTGTAAAACATGGCTCCTTCCTTTCCCCATACTAGGACTCTAATTGGGTTAAATACCAGGTACTTAGAAAGACCTCTGACATTTTTGTGAAATTAGTATATGACTGTAGACTCCATATTTCAGCTAGATATTTGCGTCACAAATATAGGTATCCCCTTGGGCGTTTATTTATTAGACATTATCAGAGTTCTCAGCACAGTAGCTAATGCAGAGGAGCCACTGCCGAACATAGTCTCTAACAGTGGCCCCCTTTCAATGACTTTACAATTGGAAGATGTTGTCAGCAATACACGAAGGGGAGCAAGGACACAGGGTGAACACTAGGTCATGAGACTCTAGATGAGGGGGGTCAAAGGATAAGTATGTTTTCATTTGCTGGTTCCCCCATAACCAACAGCACAGCCTGCACCGCCAACAGGTTGGCACAGCCTGGTTACGTCTCCCCCTGCCCTGCAGTGGTCTCCATGCCCCACCCAGGCTCTTCTGACCCAGCTGCCCCACGCAGGGACACCCAACATGAGTCACTAGACAGATTCTGTCATGGTCTGCTCATTCTTTCACTCACTCACCCATTCATTCCTTCATGGACAGGAAGGCTTTTGGATATGTATTATGCAGTGGCAAGAGGGCATCAGGGGTCTTTCTGTCTGGGTTCTAGCCCTAGGTCAGCTGTTAATGTGCTGTGCGATCTTGGGTAGCTTACTTTTCCTCTCATCTGTAATACAAGAGGGCTGGGCTGGTTGAGGTGTAAGGCCCTTCTGGCTCTAACACTATATTACCCTTTTCTAGGATAAAGGCTGGTGCGAATAAAGATAAACCAGATATATACAAAAGTAGTGATTAAGAACTCTAGCTGTCTGGATCCAAATTCCAGTTGGGCCACCTAAATAGGGGATTTAATAATCTCCCTGAGGTTTTGTTTTTTTTTTTTACATACGTAAAAAGGGGGAAATAATAACCTTTAAGAGTGATTGTGAGGACTGAATGAAATATTGTATACAAGGGGATCTGTAAATATTTTTTTAAAAACGCACTGGGCATCCAACTTAACCAATACATACACTCTACAATATCAAGAACCCAGTTAGTTAGTAAAATAGTAAAAAGCTAACTCAGATAGCGCCATTCCCTAGGATTTATTAACCGTAGTTTAGTGGCCATACATCCAAATAGTCAAAGTATCACCTTGGATATAGTATACTGAAACCATTCTGGGGTCAGTGAGGAAAGTACAGAAAATACAAACGGCTTTGGCTATCCATTAAAATAAGAAAAAAAAAAACCAAACCCATTGTCATCAAGTCTGTTCTGACTCAGTGATTCTATAAGACAGAGTAGAACTGCCCCATAGGATTTCCAAGAAGCGGCTGGTGGATTCGAACTGCTGACCTTTTTGGTTAGCAGCTGTAGCTCTAAACCACTCTGCCACCAGGGCTCCTTGGCTATCCACAGCAAAATCTAAATTCCAGATGCATTATGTTTCAAAATTAGTATAAAACCAAAAAACCAAACGCATTGCCTTCAAGTTGATTCCAACTCATAGCAACCTTATAGGACAGAGTAGAGCCGTCCCATAGGGTTTCCAAGGAGCAGCTCGTGGATTCGAACTGCTGACCTTTTGGTTAGCAGCCGAGCTCTTAATCATTAAGTACAGAAGTACAAAAAGAAAATGAAGAACTTTATTTTCAGAACACTTCAGACATAAAACTCAAAAGCCATACACAAAAACAAACTTCCCTACATAAAGTATTCCAACTTTCATATAGCGAAAATACATCTTAAGCTCAGTTAAGGCATATGATAAATGTGGAAAATATATGCAATCCATGCCAAAATGGTAACGTTCTTAATACACAGAGTTCTTAAAGCACTAAGAAAGCTTCACTACAAATCAGAGACGGAGGATGGGGAAAAACAAAACTGATAAAGCCCTGGTGAACCTCTAATGTGGGCAGTGGCGTGAGAAAATAAGCACTCTCACCATCTCAATGAAACTAAACTTGGCACATCATTTTAAAAGGCAACCTGGGATATTGTACCACCCCACTTTTATGAAAAGAATAAAGCTGTCAAAGATTTCATTTTACTTGGATCCACAATCAACACCCGTAGAAGTAGCAGTCAAGAAATCAAAAGATGCATTACATAGGGCAAATCTGCTGCAAAAGACCTCTTTAAAGTGTTGAAAAGCAAAGATGTCACCCTGAAGACTAAGATGCACCTGACCCAAGCCTTGGTGTTTTCCATCGCCTCATCTGCATGCGAAAGCTGGACAATGAATAAAGAACTGTTACCTTTGAATTGTGGTGTTGGCGAAGAATACTGAATATACCATGGACTGCCAAAAGAACAAACAAATCTGTCTTGGAAGAAATACAACCAGAATGCTCCTTAGAAACAAGGATGGAGAGACTACATCTCATACTTTGGACATGTTATCAGGAGGGATTAGTCCCAGAAGGACATCATACTTGGTAAAGCAGAGCATCAGTGAAAAAGAGGAATACCCTCCACAAGATGGACTGACACCGTGGCTGCAACAATGGGCTCAAGCATAACGACGACTGTGAGGATGGCGCAGGACCGGGCAGTGTTTCGTTCTGTTGTACACAGGGTTGCTATGAGTCGGAACTGACTTGACGGCACCTAACAACGACAACTTTTATGAAATATCAAGAATAGATAAATGCATAGAGACCAAAGTTTATTAGTGGTTACCACAGGTGCGGGGGGAGGGAGGGAAAGTTATTGCTTAAGGGACACTGAGTTTCTGTAAAGGGAGGAGAAAACTTTTGGAAATGAACAGTGGTGATGGTTGTACAACATGGTTAATGTGATTAACATCACTGAACTGTACAAAAAAATGTTGAACTGGCATAGGCTTTGTTATATTTTACCAAAAAAACAAAAAAATCTGGCAACAGTCATCAAAATTAAAAATGCATGCACCAATTTTAAAAGTTTATGTCTAACAACTTCACCTCTAGCAATCTTATCTTACAGAAATACCAGGAAATAGGACTCAAACTAAAGACTCTGAAGTTGGTAGACATATCCCCTTTAACTCACAACATATTTTTAAAATTTCAAAATGTTCCGTAAAAATCCAAATTTCTAGCCACTTCTGGGATAGAGGTGCAAAGGATTAGAAGACAGGCCAAATTACGGGCCCAAATTCTCGTACAGCAACAAACAGCTGGACACGAGCAGCATCTATGTCAGGGCTAACTCCTATAGAGGGAGCATGCTTGGTACTCACTCCATTCATTTGTAATTATCGCTCTTGACCTCACAGATAATTTAACTCTTCCACCAGCAGGAATAATAGGAGGCACTGGTGGTTCAGTGGTAGAATTCGCACCTTTCATGCAGGAGACCTGGGTTCAATTCCCCGCCAATGCACCTCACCTGCAGCTACCACCCGTCCATCGGTGGAGGCCTGTGTGTAGCTATGGTGCTGATCACGTTTCAGCAAAGCCTCCAGACTAAGACTAGGTGGAAAGGTCTGGCAATTTGCTTCCAAAAATCAGCCAATGAAAATCCTATGAATCACAACAGGACTCGTTCTGTTGTGCATAAGGTCGCCATGAGTCTGCAGCTAACTAACAACAACAGGAATACAAACAGATTAATTTTCAAGGTTGTTCACAGGAGCAAGGTACACGATGCAAATAACAAACAGAAACCACCTAAATGTCCACCAATTAGAATTGGTTAAGTACAATATATCCTTACGAGGGAATACTATGCTGTATAAAAAGAATGAGGTAGGTGGTACATGTAGTAGCCTGGAAGATGCCCACAATATGTCAAGTAAAAAAATGGTGCAGAATACAACTGATCACAGCTAGCGTTTACTGAAATCTTAACACATTCCAAGGAGTGGTCAAGCACTTTACATTATTCCCACCTGTTCCTAACAACTCTACTAACTGTATCCATTTTACAGATAGAGAAACTAAGCAAGAAAAAACTTGCCTAAGTTCAATGGGTCAGGATATGAACCCAGGTGTCGGGCTCCATAGCCTTTAACTGTAACCTCTGTGCTGAGGTCCTCTATACAACCTTCACATGGTAGAGTGTAAGTCCCTTCATTATCTTTTTTAAAACTATTTGCATATTACAGCTATACATGCATAAAAGCACATGAAGCAGAACTGACATGGGAAAATTTCATTTTGTATTTTATAAATCTTTGTCTCAATTTATTAAATTACTTTCAAAGGTAAATATTAATGATACCACACAAAAGTTGAAAGTCATCAATGTCTATTATTCACCAATAAGACAGTGAACGCAATGAGGTCTCCTACATCCCCTAAAATTCCGTGGCAGCAAGAGGCACCAAACAAATACTTAATTTAAAATAATTAGCTTTTCTACTATTCAATCTGTATGCTGATCAAATAATCTGAGAAGCTGGACTATATGAAGAACATGGCATCAGGACTGGAGGAAGACTCATTAACAACCTGCCATATGCAGGTAACACAACCTTGCTTGCTGAAAGTGAAGAGGACTTGAAGCACTTACTGATTAAGATCAAAGACTACAGCCTTCAGTATGGGTTACACCTCAACATAAAGAAAACAAAAATCCTCACAACTAGACCAATAAGCAGCACTATAATAAACGAAGAAAAGATTGTGAAGTTGTCAAGGATTTCATTTTACTTGGATCCACCATCGACGCCCACAGAAACAACAGTCAAGAAATCAAACGACTGCAGAAGGGAAATCACTAACTAGACACTAGACAAGTTAACTGTGGTGAAGGAAAAGACAACACACAATATAGGAGAAGGCAGCACAACTTGACCAAGGCAAAGTCATAGAAGTTTCACAGACACCCAAACACCCTGAGGGAACAAGTTAGTGGGGCTGATGGCTGAAGACCACCGTCTGTGGGGTACATCTAGGTCAACTGGCATTACATAGTTCATAAAGAAAATGTTCTACATCCTACTTTGGTGAGCAGCATCTGAAGTCTTAAGTGCTTGCAAGCGGCCATCTAAGATGTGTGTGGTCCTACCACATTCTGAGCAACAGAGAATGAAGAAAACCAAAGACACGAGGAAAATACTAGTCCAAAGGATTAATTGACCACATGAACCACAGCCTCCACCAGCTCGAGCCCAAAATAACTAGACTGTGCCCAGCTACTACCACCAACCGCTGACAGGAATCACAATAGAGGGTCCCCAACAGAGTGAAAGAAAAACGTAGAACAAAATTCAAATTCACAAAAAATGACCAGACTTACTGGTCTGACAGAGACTAGAGGAACCCCCAAGACTACGTCCCTCGGACACCCTGATAACTCAGAACTGAAGCCACTCCCAAAGTCCACCTTCCAGCCAAAGACTAGACAGGCCTATAAAACAAACAATAACACACGTGAGGAACATGGTTCTTAGTTCAATGAAGTATACAAGACCAAACGAGAACACCTGCCCCCCAAAAAAAGACCAGAAGGCAGGAAAGGACAGGAAAACCAGACAGTCAGGGAGAACCCAGGGTGGAAAAGGGAAGGGGGAGAGTGCTGACACATTGCAGGGACTGCAACCAATGTCACAAAACAATTTTTGTATAAATTTTTGAATGGAAAAACTAATTTGCGCTATAAACTTTCACCTAAAAGACAATAAAATTTAAAAAAAAAAAACATATTGCATCAGGTAAATCTGCAGCGAAAGACCTTTTTAAAGTGTTAAAAAGCAAAGATGTCACCTTGAGGACTAAGGTGCGCCTCTCACCCAAGCCATGGTATTTTCAATCGCCTCATATGCATGAAAACACTAGACAATGAATAAGGAAAACCAAAGAAGAATTGATGCATTTGAATTACAGTGCTGGCAAGGAAAACTGAATATATTATGGACTGCCAGAAGAACAAACAAATCTTTCTTGGAAGAAGACAGCCAAAATCCTCCTTAGAAGGGAGGACGGCGAGACTTTGTCTCATGTACTTGGGACATGCTGTCAGGAGGGACCAATCCCTGAAGAAGAGCATCATGGTTGGTAAGGTAGAGGGTCAACAAAAAAGAGGAAGACCCTCAACAAGATGGACTGACACAGTGGCTGCAACAATGGGCTCAAACATAGCAACGATTGTGAGGACGGTGCAAGACTGGGCAGTGTTTCCTTCTGTCGTACACGGGGTCGCAATGAGTGGCAACAGACTCAATGGCACCTAACAGTAATATTGTTAAATAAAAACAGTTCATGCTTATCAGAACACTATTTTTAATTTTTTAAATATTTTAAAGGAAGAAGTGACGTAAAACAAGACTTTTTTAAAACGGAATTTTCAGTACAATACTCTGTGATTAGAAATAGTAAAATCTAAAGCAAGTCATGTTTATTGCTCAAGAAAACTGCTAAAGCAGTCAAGGTTATCAAAATTCATCAACCCAAATTTTCCTAAAAGCACATTTTTCTCATTTATTTTTGTCAGAAAGATGTATTTTTACTAGGCTGAAATGTGTTGAACTCAGCATGAAAGACAATGCTAACAAAGAATACAATGATGTTTAAAGTAAGTCTCTGTTCTCAACGACAATCTCAAATTTTGCCCGGGATTCAGATCTTTAAACAATTAAGTCCAAAGTAAAAGCTTGGGCAGAAGGACAGTGTTAAGGAGGGTTAAATGATGGGAAGGCCACCCTATCTGGAGCAAGACAGAAGGAAGAGAACCAAACACACGAGGGAAAGATTAGTCCAAAGGACTAACAGACCACAACTACCACAGCCTCCACCAGACTGAGTCCAGCACAACTAGATGGTGCCTGACTACCACCACAAACTCCTCTGAAAGGGATCACAATAGAGGGTCCTGGACAGAGTTGGAGAAAAATAGAAAATTCAAACTCACAAAAAAAGACCAGACTTACTAGTCTGACAGAGACTGGAGAAAACCCGAGAGTATGGCCCCCAGGCACCCTTTTAACCCAATACTGAAGTCACTCCTGGGGTTCACTCTTCAACCAAAGATTAGGCAGGCCCATAAAACAAACAATAACACACACAGTTTAACCATGTATACAAGACTAAAGGGGCACACCAGCCCAGGGGCAAGGAGGAGAAGGCAGGAGGGGACAAGAAAGCTGGAGAATGGAAATGGGGAACCCGAGGTCAAGAAGGGGAGAGTGCTGACACACCATGGGGTTGGCAACCAATGTCACAAAACAATATGCGTATCAATTGTTTAAAGAGAAACTAACTGCTCTGTAAACTTTCACCTAAAGCCACAAATGAATGAATGAATGAATGGATGGTGTGAAGGAGAGGGGCGGGAGCCTAGGCTGAGACTCACACACAGAAGGGCACATGGTTTATCACCAACAGTTTTTTCCGAAATGGCTGATGATTAAGGACTTTGCATCCCAATCTAAATAACGTTCAGACTACTGACAAGTCCCTGTCTCCAGATATTGGGCATCTGGAAGATGCTGGGCCATGCTATCAACAGGGTCAGCTACCTCGTAATATATAGCTAGAACCCAACTGAATATCCTTTATCATTTCTTCCTAGATTTAGTTAGCCAAGTTAAAACTGAAATCTTAACTTGCTTGATATTCTTCTTTGGAAGCAATCAGATAAACTACAGTAACTTATTTAACATAGCCAGTAATAATTTGCTGTTTAAAGACCTTAAGCTTAAACTCAATGTGTCCATTCAGCTTCTTCATCTAGCTATTAAGAGTAAGCAAGAGAAAGGGACATGGACAGAAAAGGAATAAGGGATCTTTCTGAACCATCTGAATGCACATTAAATAGTAATTCTTAGCAGAAATAACACAATCCCCTCTTTCCAAGGGGATCTGGCATATAGGTAATGATATTAGTAGCTCGGACTCAAGCATATAGCTAAGATAATGAATTTGCTCACTAAAAATTATTGAGGATGGCTAGCTGACCCGCCACATGTTCTGTGTAAGTGGTGTTAATTTAGTATTTAGAACCTAACTATTAAAATATGTATTACAGGTGGACCGCTGAGCCAATACTTAGTAACCAGCAGCAGCGGTTCCAACACAGATGATGTAACAGAAGTTATGCTACGAGGGCAATAAAGTATGATGGATCCCAAGGCCAAACTTTGGAAATGCAAGGTTAATTATGCAGGAAATAGCATATTTGTTATTCAGTTACTAAAATGGTCAGGTTCTTTTTCCTCCCTATCTAAGGGCACTTCCAACTGTCTCCTTGCCCTCTCTCTGCACTGACTGGAAGAAGTGAAAAATCGGCCAAACTGCAGCCCTCCTGCATCAACTTGCCAAGTACAACTTGAAAATGAAGGAAATGCAAATCTAGTAGTGAGAATCTGAAAAACGAAAAAAAAAAAGTACCAGAAAAGAACAGCCAATACTACAATCATAGTACTATATATACACTAACTTGAGAAAATGTAATTTAGAATGTCCAATCTGTTTATGACCAAAATGAAGGAACACACTACTGTAAAAACTGCTCTTAAATAACAATCCCCCCCAAAAAAGATTAAAACAACCATAAAAATCAACCTGGTTTCTGTATGAAGTACAAAGGGAATATAAACTTGAAAGACAGGTCTGTGACAGAAAGGAAGAAAGTAAAGATATCTAACAAAATGTCCACATTTTCCCTTTCTCAAATCCTTAAATTTCCCAATGAGAATGCTATGCAACTTTGCAGGCCTACAATCCAAACACAGGAAGGAACAAACAACAAACATCTTCCAGAGAAGGCAGTGGTTACCAAGTGGGATTCATGAATGGTAAATCTGCACATGGCTTTAAAAATAGAGTTCTACATACAAATAACGTCACTAAAAATACTACTAAGATCTTAGGTTCCATAACCGGGTAAATTCTAAAGACACTACCCATACCATATAGTATATGTTACCAGTAAACAGACTGAGATTATTGAAATTGAAATCTCAACTTGATCTTAAAAATTAAGTTCCAGGAGAAGGACATCACACTTGGTAAGGTAGAGGGTCAACAAAAAAGAGGAAGACCCTCAACGAGATAGATGGACACAGTGGCTGCAACAATGGGCTCAAGTATAACAACGATTGTAAGGATGGTGCAGGACCGCGCAGTGTTTCGTTCTGTTGTACACAGGGTCGCTATAAGTCGGAACTGACTCTACGGCACCTAACAGTATCAAAAGATATATGGGTCCCCAAACTTTTCTCCCAATTTGTAGGCTGTCTCTTCACTTTGTTGATAAAGTCCTTTGATGCACCAAAGTTTTCAACTTTGATGAGGTCCCATTTATCTATTGTCTTTTGTCGCTTATGCCTTCAGTAACTATCTAAAAATTGATTGTTGAATGGTAATTAATAAAGATTAGTTACAACACAGAATCTGAAGCCATATCAAAAACTCTTTGTATTCTTTAACATTAAATCTATTGGGCTACCTATAAATGATTACACTATGATTGGTCGTTTGGAAAATATGGGTTCACTGAGTTATGTATACCTTCCAAACACTGACACATCTTATTACACAAAAATCAAAAATTATATTAATATCACCACCGATCACATCAGAAAGAAACATCTTTTAAGTACTGGGAAGCTGTCAAGCTCACAATGGCAGAAACAAGCTTTCCAAAATTCTACGTTTTGCTTGAAAACTCAAATTCTATCACTGGCCACAAATAGTTGTTTTCCTTCAAGTGACAGGCTTACTTCATTTTCAAGTAAATGTCTGCTAAATAATCAAGTATAAATAACCATAGTTTGTTCACAATAGCCAAAAGGTGGAAAGAACCTAAATGTCCATCAGCAAATGAACGGATAAACAAAATGTGGTACATACATACAATGGAATACTACACAGCCAGTAGGAGAAATGAAGTCTTGATACACACTACAGTATGGATGGAGCTTGAAGACATTATGCTGAGCAAAGTAAGCCAATCACATAAGGACAAATATTGTATGACCTCACTTACAAAAAGACAAGAAAAGGCAAATGTATAGAGACCAAAGTTTATCAGTGATTACCAGGGGTGGGAGGGGTTAACAGCGATGGAAAAATCGCATCAAGGGTAGGGTTGCACGGCCTATTACTGTAACTGCTGTCAATAAGTTGTTCATCTGTAAAAAGCTGAATTGGCAAAAACTGTGTGACATACTTACAAAAACGACCAAAAAAAAAAAAAGAGTAGCTGCTGAAGCTGCTTACGTACAACCAAATACTTCACAGGATTTGGTTCCTTGGTTGGAAGGTTTAGGGTCATGGTTTCATGGACATCCCAGTTAACTGGCCTAATAATGTGTTTAGTGCTTCTGCTCTACCTCCTGTTCCCTACATAGTGCCTGGGGTCTTAAGAGCTTGCAAGCTGCCATCCAAGGTACAACAACTGGTCTCTATTCACCTGGAACAACAGAAGGAGTCAGGCAGAGCAGGAGGATATGAAATGTGTGGCTAATAGAGCCTCCTTTGCCATGAAACCAGAAGAACCGGATGGTGCGCAGCTACCATTACTGAACTTTTGATCCAAGATACCACAGAAGAATCCTGATCAAAAGGGGGAAAATGCAGAACAAAATTTCAAATTTTCATGGACTCCAGACTTCCTGGAGCCATTGAGGGTGGATGAACCCCTGAAACTATTACCCTGAGATCATCTTTAAACCTTAAACCAAAAATATGCCCTGAAGTCATCTTAAAACCAAACAATAGTTTAGCTTAACTAGTAAAAAAGGTCTGCTTTGGGCACTGTGCTCTTTTAAGATCCATCTATATGGGATCAAATTAATAGTAACTCAAAAGATTAGACAGGAACCTTATGGGGCAGTGAGTTTATGTTAATGAGGGAGGAATAACTCAGAAAAGGAGGGTGAGAAAGGTTGCACAACTCAAAGAATGTAATCAGTGTTACTAAATTGTACATGTAGAAACTTGAATTGCTGTATGTTTTGCTATGTATATTCTCAACAACAACAAAATAAATAAAAGCTGGGGGGAAAAAAAAACATATCCATAGTCTGTCACCTGTCCTTTCAAACAAACATGGAGCTCCACTTAAAAAGCACTAGTTTAGTTTGTTGCCGTTGCAGCACATCAACAGGGAACTGCCAGAAACTCAGCCAGACTGAAAAAGAGGACATGGAAGAAGGGATATCACTGCTGATTTCAGATCTTGACTGAAAACAGAGAATACCACAAAAATGTTAACCTGTGTTTTACTTGTTATGCAAAGGCATTTGACTGTGTGGATCGTAACAAATTATGGATAACACTGTGAAGAATGGGAATTCCAGAACACTTAACTGTGCTCATGAGGAACCTGTACACAGATCAAGAGGCAGTCGTCCGTACAGAACAAGGGGATACTGCATGGTTTAAAGTTAGGAAAGGTGTGCATCACGGTTGCATCCTTTCACTATACTTATTCAATCTGTATGCTGAGCAAATAATCCGAGAAGTTGGACTATATGAAAAATAAAGTGGCATCAGGATTGGAAGAAGACTCATTAACAACCTGCGATACGCAGATGACACAATCTTGCTGAACGTGAAGAGGACTTGAAGCACTTCCTGATTAAGATCAAAGACTACAGCCTTCAGTATGGATTACACCTCAACATAAAGAAAACAAAAATCCTCATAATAAATGGAGAAAATACTGAAGTTGTCAAGGACTTCATTTCATTTGGATACACAATCAACACCCACAAAAGCGGCAGTCAAGAAATCAAACAACACAGAGCATTAGGTAAATCTGCCGCAAAAGACCTCTTTAAAGTGATGAAAAGCAAAGATGTCACTTTGAGGACTAAGCTGTGCCTGACCCAAGCCATGGTATTTTCAATCGCCATGAATTGACAAGGACATTCCTCCAGAGCCAACAGAGAAAAAAAGCCTTCCCCCTAGAGCAAGCGCTCTGAATTCGGACTTCTAGCCTCCTAAGCTGTGAGAAAATAAATTTCTTTCTTAAAGTCATCCACTTGTGGTATTTCTGTTATAGCAGCACTAGATAACTAAGACACGTACCAAGGATCAGGAAGATGGCGCAAAACTTGGCAACAGTTTGCTCTGTTTTACGTAACAAGGCCATGAGTCCACGCTGACTCAGTGGTAACTAACAACACCAAGAAGACTATTAAAAATTTTGGAAGCCCCATTACCATGATTCTTATATCATACTAGCCTTTTAACAATTATATATGAAATTACACATGAAATTTAGATAAATATGGACACTTGTGCACAATGTTTTGTAATGACCTAAACTTTAATAATCTATTTTGATTTAATACATTCTGACAACTCATCTTTGGCCCCCCCCTTAAATCTCCCCCTTCCAAATTTAACAGTAGGAAAGGCTCCCAAAAATGAAAGTGGAAATCAAACACAACACAGACTGGAAATCACAATTCAAAACGTCAAAGAAACAAAATTAATGACTAACACCAGAACATGAGAAACAAAGCAAATGAGGAAGAAGGCCTATTTTCTTTAACTAGGACTTCCGTCTCTCTCTCGTTTATTTTAAAAGAGTTAGGCTGTACTTAGCCTAATAATGAGAGGGACAGCTATTGAAAAACTGGCCATATAGTTCCCATTTCAAGAAACACACTGGAAAGGCAGTTATCAGTGTATAGATCTGCTGCCCTACTCTGTCTTCCATTTCATACATCTGAACTAATTCACAAAGAATCTGAAGCACTTGGGTCTTTAATAGAAATTTTTATCTTTCTTCCTCAAAGAATGATGGGGGAAAAAATTTTAATTCCTAGAAATAAAGGTACAAAATACTACTGAAACTATTTCTTCTCTAAGTGTACACTTCCTATCATCAATCAATCTTTAATACTGACATGATTATCAGAAAGGGAAGTCACTTTTCAAAAACAATAAAATGTGAGCTAACGAAGAAGTCACATGGCATCCCTGCAAACATTTAGGTTTGGTTTTGTTTTTAATCGCTGCTGAAAAACACCACAAAAATCCTGCTTAGACTTGGTTCTCCTGGTGCCTCTTTTTACTATCAATTAACAGGAACCTTGAAGAGCCTAAGAGTTTAGGTTTGTCTATTTAATTAAGCCTAACAAATGTTCTCATTACAGAAACAATAATTTGTTAAGCCACTTAACAAAATGATAGGAGTGGATGAGAAGAACATGAAATTCCTTTTTAAAATATTCTGTAAATTACGACAGATGTCAGTCTTAACACCTATGTCGTAGTTAGAGGCTCACCCGTAGAGAGACTGGCATGCACGGGTACACATACACATATATACACATACATACGTGCATACATACATATATGTACTCACACACACACATATAAGTAAAATTGTGAAACTATAATCGGTGATATTTGCAACAAAAAAAAATTTTGTCTTTATTTTAAAAATTAACCTGAGGTGTTAAACCAGGTGCCTAGAAATCATAAAACCTTTCTTTACCTTGGATTAAATGTAAGCAAACATTTGAGTATCAATTATACTCTTCGTTGTGGGTCTACGAAAATGAAGAAAACTCGGCCCTTCATCTCAAAAGGCACTCTTACACTTCAATCTTCAAAAATGAAAAGAAATGCACTCTCACTATTGAAGCCTCCACACTGCTGCATATACGAAACAAAGTTACAATCAACTTTTTGATAACAATGAGCTCTCAAATTACATCTTGTTCTTAAAAAAAGACAAAAAACTTTTTTTTAAATCCCTAAGTAAAAAAGTGTAAGATACAGACCGTATGGGACTGGCAGGCACACACGGAATAGCTTTCAACCCACCACCAGGAAAACAAAAAGTATCACTCCAGCCAGAGGGCGAAGGCAGCTGAATGAAATTCGGTTACCTCATTAACAGAACAGGGGAGCACACGGAACCTACCCCGTTTCAGAGGGGGACCCTCTGGACGCTGCCTCCGTTCTGACGCGGACGGGCTCAACCGGGCCTCAGAGAGCGGGGCTCAGACGCGCCAAACTGGGCTTTTCCCTGTGCTCCCGCAAGCCCTCGGCCGTGGCCGGGGTCGAACCTAGGAGCACGACGCGGGCCCCTGGGAAGCAGACGACAGAGAGACGCAGCCAAACGGCCCCGCCGCCCAGCATTGTTTTCCGGCCGGGGCTGGCCCCGGGCC
>NW_004443981.1:16078989-16084398 GCF_000243295.1 Trichechus manatus latirostris
AACGCCGGCGCGCAGCCCTCGTCCCTCCCCGCGCCCGAGGCCCGCCGGCGCGCGACAGCAAACAGAACACAGATCACTTACAACGGCATCGTCTCCTGCGCGGCACCGCCCAGTCACTGCCCCCCCGCAACCGCCGCCGCTGCCGCCCTGGGCATGATCCACTGAGGCGGGAGGGAGGGGGCTACCTCAGGCTGGGTCCAACCCCACTCCCGCACCCGCTCCCGCCGCTTTAAGCACTTCTCCTCCTTTCCCTTCGTCCTAACATGGCGCCCGAGCGCTACCACAGCAACGTTCTAGAACCCCTGACGCCGACACGCACGCCGCGCGCCTGCGCATCCGCCGCCTGACGCCGCGAGGCCTCACGGGAAGCGTAGTCCGGCCGCAGGCACGACGCTCTCCCTGTCGTCTCCCGCCGCCGCCGCGGTGGCTGTCGGGTGCGGGTGGGAGGGGGCGGGCGGCGGGGCGGAGCGAGGAGGGCCCAGAGCAGGCTGCTTCCGGTGCCTTTTGGGGGCGCGAAGGCCGATCTTCTGGAACGGCGTTTGTGGAGGCTCTTTGAGGGCACCGAGTGTCCCACGCGTGCCCTTGTACCAGTCCTGGACGCAGGCCTCAGAACGGGGACATGGGGCTTGAGGCCCGCCGCCTTCCTCCCTACTTCCCTGGACTCTGGTGACGGGTTCATGAGAAGTGCTTTTCTCAGCGAGAGAAAGGCCTGGTACTTGGGAGCCAAATGTCATTAGGAGCCCCCCACCCCACTAGACTGAGCTCCGCAAGGCGCAGCTTTTCGTCTGTTTTGCCCACTCATCTACTCCTCGTGTCTATCTATACGCAGGAGCTCAAGAAACGTTTGTTGCGTAAATATGTTTGCAGGATGAGACTGGTGACAGCGAGTCCTGGAACACGACCCAGATTTTTTTTCTTCTAATGGTTTATTTGCTGTTGTTGAGAATGTACACAGCGGAACTTACGACCCTCTCCACAGTTTCTACACGTACGACTCAGTGACATTGATTACATTCAAGTTGGGCAACCGTTCCCACCCTCCTACACGGAATCGTTCCTCCCTCGTTAACATAATGTCCCATAAGGTTCCTATCAAATCTTTCCCGTTGCTGTTGTCAGTTTGATCCCATGGAGTTAGTTCTCGAAAGAGCATGATGCTCAAGGCAGACATTCTTTAATTGTTAAGCCAAACTATTGTTTGGTTTTAAGACAGTTTTACTTTTTTAACAAATAGTGCACTGATAAAGCTGTCCTTTATAGAAACATGGAGATTTTAGCAAAGGCTGTTTGCTCCACGGTTTCCCCGAGGCATTGGTTTCCAGCCCTCATCTGTCCTGAGGTGGGACCTGGGAATGTATATATTTAAAGCAAACTTCTCCCCTCCAGCCAAAGTTTGAGAAACTAAGCCTGAGGCAGACATGACTCCTGGGCATTCCTTCCCTCTTCCAGTTAGAAGGGTTGAAAAGCGTGTCACACAGAAAGCTAATGGGGGGAGAAGGAGCCAAAACAGGGCAAAGCTACTTTAACAAAACAAAGTTCATATCGCTTTAAATACATTAATATGCCTTGTAAGTCCTCAAGAAATTTGACCAGGGATTTCCCTTTTTTCACAAACCACCTCTTAGGGCTAACATTATAGGAGTCAGGGTCAGGAGCAGTAAACGCACAGTATCTAAACCTTCACTGTCCAATATGGTAGTCATTTGCCATATGTGGCTATTGAGCATTTGAAATGGGGCGTCCAATTAAGATGTGCTGTAAGCGCAATATACACAAGGATTTCAAACATCTCAGCACAAAATAAAAAGAATGTGAAATACCTCATTAATAACTTTTATATTGAATACATGTTGAGATAATATTTTGGATATATTGGGTTAAAGAAATTATTAAAATTAATTTCACCTGTTCCTTTTTCCTTTTTTGAGTGTGGGAAGTGAAATTTTCAATTACTTATGTGGCTCTCATTTCTATTGAACAGCATTGATTGAGAGACAGACTTGGATTTAATTCTCAATTCTTCCTTTCTTACCCTCTTGTCATCAAGGAGGCTTTGGTTCTGGGCCTAGTAGCCGATCTGTCCTTAAAAGTTTGAAAATCTGAAACCCAGAGAAATCAGTAAAATAAAGAACACAGTCTTAAAAACTGCTCATAAAGATAGGAACCAATAATGTACTTTAGGACTTAGAGAATGGGAACTTCTTGAACTTATGGCCATCCTCTGACTAGCATCTCAGAAGGCTGCAAAGAAGTGGACATTAAACCTCACGTCTTCAGTCTATAGTTTCTCTGCACCATTTTGTTTTCAGCCTTCCATTGGATTAGGTAGACAAATAGCACAACTGTTGTTGCTGTTGTTAGGTGCCTTTGAGCTGGTTCCAACTCATAGTGACCCTATGTACAGCAGAACTAAACGCTGCCTGGTCCTGCACCATCCTCACAATCCTTGCTATGATTCAGTACATTGTCGCGGCCACTGTGTCAGTCTATCTCGTTGAGGGTCTTCCTCTTTTTCACTGACCCTCTACCTTACTAAGCATGATGTTCCTCTCCAAGGACTGGTCCCTCCCTATAACCTGTCCAAACTGCATTAGACAAAGTCTTACCATCCTCCCTTCCAAGGAGCACTCTGGTGGTACTTCTTCCAAGACAGATTTGTTTGTTCTTTTGTCAGTCCACGGGATATTCAATATTCTTCGCAAACACCTAATTCAAAGGCATCGATTCTTTTTCCTTCTTCCTTATTCATTGTCCAGCTTTCACATGCATATGAGGAGATTGAAAGTACCATGACTTGGGTCAGGCACACCTTAGTACGCAAAGTGACATCTTTGCTTTTCAACACTTTAAAAAGGTCTTTTGCCCAATGCAATGTGTTGTTTGATTTTTTGACTGCTGCTTCCATGGGCGTTAATTGTGGACCCAAGTAAAATGAAATCCTTGATAACTTCAATCTTTTTCTCCCGTTATCATGATGTTTCTTATTGGTCCAGTTGTGAGGATTTTTGTTTTCTTTATGTTGAGGTGTCATCCATACAGAAGGCTGTGGTCTTTGATCTTCATCAGTAAGCGCTTCAAGTCCTCTTCCCGTTCAGCAGGAAAAGTTGGGTCATCTGCATATTGCAGGTTGTTAATGAGTTGTCCACCAATCCTGATACCCCATTCTTCTTCATATAGTCCAGCTTCTTAGATTATTTGCTCAGCATGCAGATTGAATAAATATGGTAAAAGGGTACAGCCCTGACATACACCTTTCCTGATTTTAAACGACGCAGTATTCCCTTTCTCTGTTGGAATGACTGCCTCTTGGTCTATGTACAGGTTCCTCATGAGCACAATTAAGTGTTCTGGAATTCCCATTTTTTGCAATGTTATCCACAATTTGTTATGATCCACACAGTCAAATACCTTTACATAGTCAATAAAACATAGGTAAACATCTTTCTGGTATTCTCTGCTTTCAGCCAAGATCCATCTGACATCAGCAATAATATCTCTCATTCCATGTCCTCTTCTGAATCTGGCTTGAATTTCTGGCAGTTCCCTGTCAATATACTGCTGCAACCATTTTTGAATTATCTTCAGCAAAATTTTACTTGCATTGCCATGACTACCTTGCAATAAACTAAGCAAGTATATGCATGATAAACCTGAGTATCTCTCTATTAATTTCCTAAGATTAAATCCTGTACAACAAGCCTTCATTCAACAAATGGTACATTCCCGTGCTAAGCCCAGGGGTTATTTTCCACTACTTAAAAAAACAAAAAACAGTCCCATCCTGGCTGGAGCAAAGGAGAATGAAGAAAACCAAAGACACAAGGGAAAGATTACTCCAAAGGATTAATGGACCATTACTACCACAACCTCCACCAGACTCAGTCCAGCACAACTAGATGGTGCCCGGCTGCCACCACCCACTACTCTGGCAGGGATCACAATAGAGGGTGCTGGACCGGGTAGGAGGAAAACGTAGAACAAAATTCAAATTTAAAAAAAAAAAAAAAAAAGACCAGGCTTGCAGGTCTGACGGAGACTGGAGAAATCCCAAGAGTATGGCCCCCAGACACCCTTTCAACTCAGTACTGAACTCAGTCCTGAGGTTCATGCTTCAGTGAAAGGTTAGAAAGGTCTACATCAGCCACCCCTTGGAAACCCTGTGGGACTGTTCTACTCTGCCCTGTAGGGTCACTATTTGTCAGAATTGACTTGACGGCAATGGATTTATAGGGCTGACAGTAATACACCCGAGGAACATGGTTTGTAGTTCGATCATGTGTATGAGACTCATGGGCACACCAGCCCAAAAGCAAAGATGAGAAGGCAGGAAGGGACTGGAAAACTGGACGAATGGCAACAGGGAATCCAGGGTGGAGAAGGGGAGAGTGTTGGCACATCGAGGGGTAGGCAACCAATGTCACTAAACAATTAGTGTATTAACTGTTTAACGAGAAACTAATTTACTCTGTAAACTCTCACTTGAAGCACGCACACACACACAAAGATTCTTGGCAGAAGGTAATGCTGCCACTTTGAAAAAATAAATAAATAAGTAATAGTCATAACCCTGACCCTCATGGAACTTCCATTCAGAGGGCAGGAGGGCAGCTAATAAACCCATAAACGAATAAACGCTCAAGGGAATTACAGATTGTGACAAGAGGCATGAATAAAATAAGCCTGGTCATAGAACTGTGGGGGAAGTCAGCTTCAGATAGGGTGGTCAGACAAGAGCCCCATGGTGGAGGAGTTGACCTTTGAACCCAGACCTGAAGTCATCCTGAGATTTGGATGTTTTCTTTTTGCCACTGGGGAGCCATTGAAGTTTTAAAACAGAAGTGAGCTTGAATTTATATTTTGAGAAGATCACTGTGATAGGGTAGGGTGTGAATTTGAGCTGGGTGAGATTTTGAACATGGAGGATGGTGACGAGGTTAGAGATGATGAAGCCTGACATAAGCAAGGAGAGAAGGGATCAATTTGAGAGGGACTTAGGAGGTGCAGTTAACCCTGGATGTGAGAGATGAGGGACAGGAAGGAGACAGGATGACTTCAAAGGTCCCATGGAGGTGGAGTCGTCCCTGGAAGGTGCGAACAGTTAACCTGAACGTGTTAATCGTTTGCACCACCCAGGAACTCCATAGATAAAAGCTAAACCCATTGCTGTCAAGTAGATTTCAACTCATAGCAACCCTACAAGACAGAGTAGAAGTGCCCCATTGGGTTTCCAAGGCTGTAATCTTTACAGAGGAAGCTCTGGTGGCACAGTGCTTAAGAGCTATGGCAGCTAAACATAAAGGTTGGTGGTTCGAATCCACCAGGCGCTCCTTGGAAACCCTATGGGGCAGTTCTACTCTGTCCTTTAGGGTCGAAATCGATTTGACGGCAATGGTTTTTTTTTTTTTTTTT
>NW_004443981.1:16084500-16088431 GCF_000243295.1 Trichechus manatus latirostris
TTAACCACCGCGCTACCAGGGCTCCTCCTATATCAAGCTGGCAGAGGCTAATGCCTTGTCCTGATTCCACATCCCCAAGCACTTCTGATCATTCCTTCTCATATAGTCTGCTCCCAAGAAGAGAACGTCCTGGCAAAGTGGGTGTGAGAATCAGCCCCGTTGACAACTATGTTTCTCGTTGTAAATAAATGGGTACTCTGTCTTCTCTCCCAATCTCTCAGGAGATTAGCTCATGCAAGTCAGCATCTCAGGGTCCTGCCTGCCCTAAGACACTGCTGAGGTCACGCTATTAACTTGTAGGCTGAGGGCGAGTTTCTCTGGTCAGTTCACCGAGAACAATGCTGCTTGGTGACCCTTCAGAGTTCTCAAGTGTCCTCTCACAGCTACAGGCAAATGCCAACAGATTAGGAACTTCGTTAAATGGCTGGGGAGCTGAAGTCCTTGTAAAAGACATAGATGTGTAACAAAACGGCAGCTAAGTAGCTTCCAGTCATTAACGAATAAAATATTGATTGTGTCCCTTCCATGTGCCAGGCACTCTAGAGACACAGAAAAACAAAACCAAATCCCTGCCTTCGTGTAGCTTCCATTTTGGTGGGGGAGATGGGCGATATAAATACACAGATGTATAAAATGACGTCAAGTGTGAGCCGAGGAAGGAGCAGGTGGAACATTGTGGAGAGGATGATCTGCGAGGCCTCTCTGAGGAGGTGACGTTGGCGAGGAGAGGATGATCTGCGAGGCCTCTCTGAGGAGGTGACGTTGGCGCGGAGAGGGTGGTCTGCGAGGCCTCTCTGAGGAGGTGACGTTGGAGCTGAGCAGTGGATGGAGGGAGGACAAGCCGGTAGACGTGTGTGGACAGAGTGGTCTAGGCACAGGGGATGGAGAGAGAGAAGGCCCGAGACAGAGCGTGCTTGCAATAAGGAATGGAGTGTGAGGGGCACGGTAGTGAGACGTAAGATCAGCAAGGTCACCAGGAGTATGACTGTGTCCAGCCTCGCAGGCTCAGGTCAGCGCTTTGCCTTTAACTCTAAGTGGGATGGAAAGGCACTGAAGGGCATGGAGAGGAGGAATGAACTCACCTGACCTCGTTACAGGCTCCCTCTCACCGCTGAGGAGCCCTGGTTGCACAGTGGTTAGGAGCCTGGCTGCTAACCAAAAAGTCAGAAGTTTGAATCCACCAGCTGCTCCTCGGAAACCCCATGGGGCAGTTCTACTCTGTCCTGTCGCTATGAGTCAGAATTGACTCGGTGGCAAGCGGTTCTGACTGCAGTGTTGAGGGCCATCAGAGAGGAGCAGGACAAGCAAGGAGGATACAGCAGCAATACGGTGGGAAGTGACGGCGTCTGGGCCCGGGGTGGTGGAGGGGTGAGAGACAGACTGGGATGTGTTTACAAAGTTAAGCCACTACAGTGCATTGATAGACTGGATGTGGGGTGTTATGGATTGAACTGTGTCCCCCCAAGATATGTGTTGTAAATCCTAACCCCTGTAGTGGGTATAACCTCATTTGGGAATGGGTTTTCTTTGTTTTGTTAATGAGACAGTATTAGTGTAGGGTATGTTTTAAGTCGATCTCTTTTGAGATATTAAAGAGATTAAACAAACAAGAAAGCGGCGGAGAGGGGAATGATCGGTGCCATGCCACATGATATTGTCAAGGAAAAGCGGGGAACCAAGGAAAAGAAGACAAAGAGACGAGGACCCTCCCCTAGAGCCGACAGGGAGAGAAACGCTTCCCCTGGAGCCGGCGCTCTGAATTCGGACTTCTAGCCTCCTAAACTGTGAGAAAATAAATTTGTCTGTTAAAGCCACCCACTTGTGGTGTTTCTGTTATAGCAGCACTAGATAACCAAGACATAGGGTGTCTCAGCCAGCTAGTGCTGCTATAACAGAAACACCACAAGTGGGTGGCTTTAACAGAGAGAAGTTTATTTCCTCACAGAAAGTAGGCTAAAAGTCCAAATTCAGGGCGTCAGCTCCAGGGGGAGGCTTTCTCTCTCTGTCGGCCTTCTCATCAATCTTCCCCTGGAGCAGGAGCTTCTCTGCGCAGGGTCCCCAGGTCCAAAGGACGCACTCTGCTGCTTTCTTGGTGGTATGAGGTCCCCCCTCTCTGCCTGCTTTCTTTTCCTTTTATCTCTTGTAAGATAAAAGGCAGTGCAGGCCACACCCCAGGGAAATTCCCTTTACATTGGATCAGGGATGTGACCTGAGCAAAGGTGTTGCATCCCACCCTAACTCTCTTTAACCACAGGCAGAGATTATGATTTATAAGACATAGGAAAATCACAAAATGGAGGACAACCACCCAATACTGGGAATCACGGCCTAACCAAGCTGGCACATATTTTTAGGGGGAGACAATTCAATCTGTGACATGGACTAAGAGAAAAAGAAGACACAAGGATGACTCCAAGGTCCTGGACCCGAGCCACTGAAGGACGGAGGTGCAGTGCAAGGTTAGGGGAGCAGCAGGAGGGGAAGGGGGAATGACCAAGAATTTGCCTTTGGCCACGCTGAGCATGAGATGCCTGTGACACAGGCCTGTGGAGGGAGGAAGTGTTTCCAGGGGAAAATGATCAAATGTGTCAGATGCTGTTGAGGCCAGTGAAGATGAGGCCTGAGGGGTGACAGCTGGGATTGTCGAGATCACTAGTGACTTTGCAGAATGTGGGGCCACAGCCGGAGGGGTGAGTGGGGGCCTAGGAAGGCTTTTGTTTTATAACTGATGTTTGTCTTGCTCTGTTTTGAAGTTTGGGAGCTAGTACACTGTACTTTGAAGCTAAGGGTGATGATCTAGCAGAAGGGGGAAACTGAGGCTGAAGGCGAGGCAGGGACAACTACAGGCGCGGAGTCTGATTCTGGGAGAAGGGACAGGACCCGGGCACCAGTGGGGGGTTGGCCTGAGACAGGCATACAGGCTGTCCTGGAGCAGAGGGCAGGCAGAGCTAGCTCGCAGTGGGAGGACGTGCAAGCTGTTTTTGATTGCCTGGGTTTTTTTCAGTGAACTAAGAAGCAAGGTCATGGAACGTAACTATCACGAAGGCATCACAATGCAACTATCATGAAGGCTAATGGTTTCAAACTGTTGAAATGTATCCTTTTTATTATTAGCTTGATGATTTCTATTAAAACATGAGGGTCAAAAACAGTGCAGTTAAACAAAAGAAAAAATAGATACAGTTGAACTTCATCAAAATAAAAAAACTTTGTACACCAAAGGACACTATCGAGTGAGTGCAAAGACAACCTAAGGAATGGGGGACTAGATCTGCAATCATATATCTGATAAGGTCCTAGCGTGTAGACTATACGAAGAACTCCTACAACTCAACAACAACAAAAAACTCATTAAAAAATTAGAAAAGGTCTTGAGTAGACTTTTCTCCCAAGAAGGCACACAAATGGCCAACGAGCACGTGAAAAGATGCTCAACATCACTAGTCATTTAAAAAAAAAAAAAAAAAAACCCTTTGCTGCTTAGTCAATTCCGACTCATAGCGACCCTACAGGACAGAGTAGAACTGCCCCATACGGTTTCCAAGGAGCGCCTGGTGGAGTCGAACTGCTGACCTTTTGGTTAGCGGCCATAGCTCTTAACCACTATGCCACCAGGGTGTCCTTCACTAGGCATTAAGGGAATGCAAATCAAAATCACAATGAGGTGCCACTTCATACCCACTAGGATGGCTAGAATATATTTAAAAAACAAAAAACAAACCAAAGTGTCAGCAAGGGTGTGGAGAAATTGGAACCCTCATCCACTGGAAGTAGGAACGTAAAATCGTACAGCCATTGTTGAAAAGTTTAGTGGTTCCTCAAAAAATCAAACACAGGAGAGGCGGGGCAAGATGGCGGTCTAGGCAGAAGCACCACGCCGTCCCTCCACAACAAAGATCCGAAAAACTAAGCCAAACAGAGAATCAACAAT
>NW_004443981.1:16096675-16102112 GCF_000243295.1 Trichechus manatus latirostris
CCAATGTCATAAAACAGCATGTGTGTTACTGTTACATGAGAAACTATCTGTTCTGTAAGCCTTCACCTGAAGTACAATAAAATATTAAAAAAAAAAAAAAAAATCAAACACAGAACTATCATCTGACCCAGCAATTCCATTCTTGGCTATACACTCAGAAGACCTGAAAGCAAGGATTCAGACAGATAGTTGTATACCAATGTTCACTGCAGCATTTCACAATAGCCAGAAGGTGGAAACAATCTGAGTGTACATCAACAGTTGAGTGGATACACAAAAGGTGGTATATCCATACGATGGAATATTATTCAGCCATAAAGAGAAATGAAGTTCTGTTACACAAATGCTACAATACGGATGAACCTTGAAAACAGTATAGTAAGTGAAATAAGTCAGACGCAAAAAGGACAAAGATCGTATGCTCCCACTTCCTTGAAATATCTAGAATAGGCAAATACATAGTTACCAAAGTAGACTGGTGGTTACCAGGGGCTGGGGGAAGGAGAGATGGGATGCATTGCTCAGTGGGTGCTGAGTTTCTCTTTATGGTGATGGCTGCACAGCACTGTGAATGCAATCAATGTCACTGAAATCTAACTTACAGTTGGTTCACATGGCAAATTGTACGTTCTATTTCTTTCAGTACAATAAAATAAAATAGCAGTGAAGTACTGATGCATGCTACAGCATGGACGAAACTTGAAAACACTATGACCAGGCACAAAAAGCCAGAAATTGTGTGATTCCATTTCTATGAAATACTCAGAATAGACACATCTATAGAGACAGAAAGCAGATTAGTTGCCAGGGACTGGGGCAGGGGGATGGAGAGCCACTGCTTCCTGGTACGGGGTTTCCCTTTGGAGTGATGAAGGCTTTCTGGAACCAGATGCTGGTGATGGGCGCACGGTGCACACCGGGCCGTGAAGGTACTTACCACTTTAAAAAGGTACTTCAGTCAAATTTATGTCATGTGCATTTTACCGTAATAAAAAATGTCAGTTATATTTAGATTATATTATTTAAAGGAGTGGATCATATATGCCATTAAAATAAACATAAAAACTCTAGGAATTATGGAATTTCAGAGCCGGCAAAGACTGTAGGGACTAACCACTTACGCCTATATTATGTAGCTAGTTTGCTAAAAATCTTCAGCAGCTTTCTAATTATTACAAATGTTAGAATTATTCATCCTGTTAGAAGATTTTTCCACCAAGACATTTACAATTCTTTCTGACTCATTGGTTGGGAACCTAACCCTGAACTCAAAAAACAACCTTTCGGAACCCATCATGTCTGACTTATTGTGATTCAGCAAAGCATAAACCATGGTAATTTATTTCCATTTTCAACACCACTGGTATTGGGGCCATAACAAATCATGTAAATTCATTAGCCTACTTGTTAGATTAATACAGAGTCGGATTTTCTTCATGCTGAAAATTAACTTAGTGTGCAGAATACTTATAACCGACCTAAGAATGAAATATTAAATCAATATTTGTCCCGTGAGCTATGCACAGATATCAATGTACCTTTCAAATAGAGTTTTAATGAAGTAGTCACGCACCGTCATGTGGCTTTTATAGTGATTCTCATAATAGAATATTTGTTTGCAGGAAATTAAGAAAAAAACTGGAAAAAGATTTTAAAGCAAATTTTCAGATCACAATGTTACATTGATCTCTAGCTCTGCAAAGGCAGATGACGCGAGATATTTAAATTTTCACTGTGTTTCAGGATTGTGCTTGAAGAGATATTCTGCCTACGGTTGAAAGAAAAAAAGAGAAATCATCAATTGGCAAGCGACTACAAGATATCTATTATTTGTCATGTATTTGTAATATTAATGTTTAAACATTAAAAAATAAAAGTACATAAATCTTTCATTTTCAAATGAATAATAAAAATCTAATTAGAAACTGTGAGTGGGTTAGAAGCTATTTCCCAAATAATCACACACACAATTTCTCTAGCTCAACTGGTTTTTTGTTTAGATCTATGCATATTTTGTTTTCAAACTGGTATATATATTTTTAAACCCAACAAAACTTCAATCTCTTACCAGAAAATGGACGGGGTCCTCCGGTCTGACCTCACAACGCTCATTCAGACCAAAAAACCTAACAAAACTTCGATTTCTTACCAGAAAATCAACGGGGTCCTCCAGTCTGGCCTTACAAGACTCATTCAGACCAAAAAACCCAACATAACTTCAGTCTCTTACCAGAAAATCGACGGGGTCCTCCGGTCTGACCTTGCAGCACTCATTCACACCCTGCATCAGAGTCGGCATCACATAGGTCATTAAGTAGTTTCTCAGGGGAATCGACTGCGCCTCCAGTAACTCTCTCTCTTCTCTTTTCACTTCCTCTAGTCGTTTGTTCTACAAATAGAACATTCAAGAGTGGGCAAATCTGCAGTCACAGAGAGGAGGGCACATCGAGCTGGCTCGTGTTACAGGTGTTCCCCACACTCTGATGAAGATGGTCTTTCACATCAGCAGGGGAAAGCTGTCAACAGTGCTGTCACGGCAGGCTAGCCATTTAGAAAGCAGCAAACTGGATCCCTACCTCACTTCGTAAACCAGAAGAATCTCCAGCTACTCAGATGGAGCAAAGTTTAAAAAAAAAAAAAAAGATAAGAGTGGCACAAGAGAGGCTGGAGGGTATGGTGTAATGGTGGGTGTTATTCCTGGCTCAGCTCATGGCCCCCTCTCTTCAGTGAATAATAATTCCAGATTTCCGCTGAGAAGCCACCTCTGCAGCCTAGTGGTTTGGGCAGGTCTTAAATCTAGCAGTCCAGTTGCCTCCTGGCCGTGGACGTCAGTCAAGGTGGGACATCAGGGAGAGCCAAAGGATGAAGCCACCCGTGGAAGGCAGAGCAGAGGCGGGGCCCCAGGTCCGTGGTGACCTCATCTGAGCCCACTTCTGGGCTCACCTGAAGCCAGCCCTCCCCCCAACTTTTCTGTTATGTGATCTGTGCGTTCTCTTTATGTCTAAGCCATTTAGACTTTACGTTTCTGTCACTTGCAAGACAGAGCCCTAAGTGATATTCTTTGTTTGGAAGAAGGCCTTTCCAAACAAGACAGCAAACCCAGAAATCAAAATGGGAAAAGCATTCATGGATTTGACTACTACAAATGCAAAAATTTTGGATGGCCAGAAAAAAACACCATAAATAATGTTGAACGATAAATGACAAACTGAGAAAAACCGCTCGCAACAATCATAAAAAGCTGGCATGCAATAAGGATGTGACGCGAGCGCACGCTGTTTTCCAGGCACTGTTTTGTCTGTCTTACATATATTGACTCTTTAAGCACAGCATCTCCGTGAAGCAGGCGCTCTCATCCTCTCCGTTTTGCAGATGGAGAAGCTGAGACACAGAGAGAAGCTTACTGGGGCCACATACCTAGAAAGGGAGTGGAGCAAGATTTGAACTCAAGCTTCACAATGCAGGGGGCTGATTGGGGCTGCTGTTGTTCCTATTCAGCTACCTTCTCAGGAGTTCCCACTGGCAGCAGTGGGAACAGACTGGAGATGGACAGGGTGGAGCTGGGAAGATCAGTGAGCAGGCCAGAAACAAAGGTGACCCCGACCAGGAGACGGAGCTGCGGAGGGGGTGAGGGCTGTTTTAGGAAGCAGACTAGGTGAGCCTTGGGGATTGCAGGTGAGGAGGGGTGGAGTAAGGCTGACCACCCAGCTCAGACAGGTAAATGGAGGAAAATCGAAATAATGACTAAAGAAGGTTGGCGTAGCCAAGAATTATCTTTCCAACAAAACTGTCTTTCAAATGTGATGGCGAAATTAGGGCATTTCCAGATAAACAGAAGTTTAGGGAATTTGCAAAAACCAAACCAAACCAAGAAATACTAAAGAGAGTCCTCAGGTTTAAAAATCAGTAACATCAGATAACAACCCAAGACTAGAACACAGGACAGAGCAACCAGATATCAACCCAGATAGGGAAGTCGCAAAAATAAATCAAAGCTAAAACACTGAAAATAGGGAAACAGATGTCAATATGTAGCAGCTGGCAACATTAAAAAAAAAAGAGGGACTTAAAAAATGTAGACATAGATTTTTCACATGGAGAGGAGGTCAAGGAGATGTAGAGAAATAAAAGACTAGTATAAACTTAGAAAAATAGGGGTAAATACTAAGGTAACCACAAAGGAAACTAATAATCCTACAAGTCAAAATAAAAAACAAGAAAAATAGAAAGACTCAGCAAACACAAAATCAACAACAATGAAAAAGATGAAAAGAAAATACATAAAGGAAAACGACTAAGCACAGAAAATTAAGTGGAACAAAAAAACTGTGAACAATACACAAAAAAAGACATCAAAATGACAGCACTAAACTCATACCTATCAATAATTACGCTGAAGGTAAATGGACTAAATGCACCAATAAAGAGACAGAGAGTGGCAGATTGGATTAAAAAACACTATCCGTCTATATGCTACCTACAAGAGATACACCTTAGACTTAAAGACACAAACAAACTAAAACTCAGGGGATGGAAAAAAATATATCAAGCAAACAATACTCAAAAAAGAGCACGAGTGGCAATATTAATCTCTGACAAAATAGACTTTAAAGTAAAATCCACCACAAAGGATAAGCAAGGACACTATAGAATGATTAAAGGGTCAGTACACCAGGAGGACATAACTATAATAAATATTTACGCACCCAACGACAGGGCTCCAAAATACAACAAACTCTAACAGCATTGAAAAGAGAGAGAGACATCCCACAATAGTAGTAGGAGACTTCAACACACCTCTTTCGGTGTAGGACAAAACATCCAGAAAGATGCTCAACAAAGATACAGAAGAGCTAAATGCTACAATCAACCAACTTGATCTCATAGACATATATCGACACTTCACTCAACAGCAGCCAGGTATACTTTCTTTTCCAACGCACATGGAACATTCTCCAGAATAGACCACATATTAGGCCACAAAGCAAGCCTTAACAGAATCCAAAGCATCGAAATATTACAAAGCATCTTTTCCAACCATAAAGCCTTAGAAGTATAAATCAATAACAGAAAAAGCAAGGAAAAAACATCAAACACATGGAAACTGAACAACACCTTGCTCAAAAACTACTGGGTTACAGAAGAAATTAAGGGTGGAAAAAAGAAGTTCATAGAATCAAATGAGAATGAAAACACATCCTACCAGAGCCTTTGGGACACAGCAAAAGCAGTGCTCAGAGGTCAGTTTATTGCAATAAATGCACACATCCAAAAAGAAGAAAGGGCCAAAATCAAAACATTAACCCTACAACTGGAACAGGTAGAAAGAGAGCAGCAAAAGAAGCCCTCAGGCGCCAGAAGAAAGGAAATCATAAGAATTAGAGCAGAATTAAATGAAATGGAGAATAGAAAAACAGTTGGAAGAGTTAACAAGACC
>NW_004443981.1:16102212-16104591 GCF_000243295.1 Trichechus manatus latirostris
GAGAATAGAAAAACAGTTGGAAGAGTTAACAAGACCAAAAGCTGGTTCTTTGAAAAGATCAACAAAATCGATAAACCACTGGCCAAACTGACAAAAGAAAAACAGGAGAGGAAGCAGATAACCCGTATAAGCAATGAGATGGGTGATATCACGACAGACCCAACTGAAATTGAAAGAATCACAGCAGAATACTATGAAAAATTGTACTCTAACAAATTGGAAAACCTAGAGGAAATGGACAAATTTCTAGAAACTCACTACCTACCTAAACTAACACAAGCAGAGGCAGAACAACTAAATAAACTCATAACAAAAGAAGAGATTGAAAAGGTAATTGAAAAACTCCCAACAAAAAAAAAAAACCTGGCCTGGAAGTCTTCGCTGGAAAATTCTACCGAACTTTCAAGGAAGAGTTAACACTACTACTAAAGGTATTTCAGAGCGTAGAAAAGGATGGAATACTCCCAAACTCAGTCTATGGAGCCAGCATAACCCTGATACCAAAACCAGGTAAAGGCACCACAAAAAAAGAAAATTACAGACCAATACCCTCATGGACATTGACGCAAAAATCCTCAACAAAATACTAGCCAATAGAATTCAGCAACATATCAAAAAAAGAATTCACTGTGATCAAGTGGGATTTACACCAGGTGTCCTGGTCATCTAGCGCTGCTCCAACAGAAATATCCAAAAGCAGATGGCTTTACAAAGAGAAGTTTATTCTCTCACAGTCTAGTAGGCTACAAGTCCAAATTCAGGGCATCAGCTCCCGGAGAAGGCTCTGTCTCTCTCTGTCAGCTCTGGAGAAAGGTCCCTGAGATGCATTAGTCTTTCCTTGGTCTGGGAGCAACTCAGCACAGGAACCTCTAAAAGGAAGCGCTCTGCTCCTGGCACTGCTTTCTTGGTAGTGTGAGGTTCCCTTGGGTCTCTGCTCACTTCTCTCTTTCATATCTCAAAAGAGATTGGATTAAGACACTATCTAATCTTGTCAACCTCATCAGTATAACCTCATCACAGTGATAGAATTTGTAACACATAAGGAGATCATATATAATCCCATCATAGTGATAGAGTTTACAACACATAAGGAAATCACATCAGATTACACAATCATACAACACTGGGAATCATGACCTAGCTGAATTGCTACACACATTTTTTGGGGACACAATTCAATCCATGACACCAGGTATGCAGGGGTGGTTCAACATTAGAAAAACAATCAATGTAATCCATCACATTAATAAAACAAACGCCGAGAACCACATGATCTCATTAACTGATGCAGAAAAGGCATTTGACAAAGTCCAACACTCGTTCATGATAAAAACTCTTAACAAAATTGGAATACAAGGGAAATTCCTCAGCATAATAAAGGGCATTTATACAAAGCCAACAGCCAACATCATCCTGAATGGAGAGACTTTGAAAGCATTCCCCTTGCGAACAGGAACCAGGCAAGGATGCCCATTATCACCACTCTTATTCAACATTGTGCTGGAGGTCCTAGCCAGAGCAATTAGGTGAGAAAAAAGAAATAAATAGCATCCAAATTTGCAGAGAAGAGGTAAAAGTATCTCTGTTTGCAGATGATATGATCTTATACACAGAAAACCCCAAAGAATCTGCAAGAAAACTACCGGAACTAGTAGAAGATCTCTGCAAAGTATCAGGATACAAGAGAAACATACAAAAATCAGTTGGATTCCTTTACACCAACAAAGAGAACTTCCAAGAGGAAATCACCAAATCAAAACCATTTACAATAGCCCCCAAGAAGATGAAATACTTAGGAATAAATCTACCCAGAGACGTAAAAGACCTACACAATGAAAACTACAAGACACTACTGCAAGAAACCAAAAGAGACCTGCATAAGTGGAAAAACATGCCTTGCTCATGGATAGGTAAACTGAATATTGTGAAAATGTCAATTCTACCCAAAGCCACCTGCAGATACAATGCAATCCCGATCCAAATTCCAACAGCATTTTTAAATGAGATGGAGAAACAAATCACCAACTTCATATGGAGACGGAAGAGGCCCCAGATAAGTAAAGCATTACTCAAGAAGAAGAGCAAAGTGGGAGGCCTCACACTATCTGATTTTAGAACCTATTATACCACCACAGTAGTCAAAACAGCCTGGTACTGGTACAACAACAGATACATAGACCAAAGGAACAGAACTGAGAATCCAGACATAAATTCATCCCCCTATGAGCAGCTGATACTTGACAAAGGTCCAAAGTCCATTAATTGGGGAAAACACAGTCTTTTTAACAAATGGTGCTGGCATAACTGGATATCCATCTGCAAAAAACTGAAACAAGACCCATACCTCACACCATGCACAAAAACTAACTCAAAATGGAT
>NW_004443981.1:16104691-16126425 GCF_000243295.1 Trichechus manatus latirostris
ATGCACAAAAACTAACTCAAAATGGATCAAAGACCTAAATATCAAATCGAAAATGATAAAGATCATGGAAGAAAAAATAGGGACAACGCTAGGAGCCCTAATACATGGCATAAACACAATATGAACCATAAGTAACAACGCACAAGGACCAGAAGAGAGACTAGATAGCTGGGAGCTCCTAAAAATCAAACACTTAAGCTCATCAAAAGACTTCACCATAAGAGTCAAAAGATAACCTACAGACTGGGAAAAAAAAATTGGCTATGACAAATCCAATCAGCGTCTAATCTCTAAAACCTACAAGATACTGCAAAACTTCAACAACAAAAAGACAAATAATTCGATTAAAAAATGGGCAAAGGATATGAACAGGCACTTTTCCAAAGAAGATATTCAGGCAGCTAACAGACACATGAAGAAATGCTCACAATCATTAGCTATTAGAGAAACGCAAATCAAAACTACAATGAGATACCATCTCACCCCAACAAGGCTAGCATAAATCCAAAAAACACAAAATAATAAATGCTGGAGAGGTTGTGGAGAGACCAACACATTGTTGGTGGGAATGTAAAATGGTACAACCACTTTGGAAATCGATTTGGCCCTTCCTTAAAAAGCTAGAAGTAGAAGTACCATAGGATCCAGTAACCCTGCTCCTTGGAATATATCCTAGAGAAATAAGAGCTGTCATAAGAATAGATATATGCACACCAATGTTCATTGCAGCACTGTTCATGATAGCAAAAAGATGGATACAACCTAGGTGCCCATCAGTGGACGAATGGATAAACAAATTATGGTATATTCACACAATGGAATACTACGCAATGATAAAGAACAACGATGAAGCCGTGAAACATCTTATAACATGGAGGAATCTGGAGGGCATTGTGCTGAGGGAATTTAGTCAGTCATAGAAGGACAAATATTGTATAAGACCACCATTATAAGAACTCAAGAAAAGGTTTAAACAAAGAAGAAAACATTCTTTGATGGTTACGAGGTGGGGGGAGGGAGGGGGAGGGGTATTCACTAACTAGATGGTAGACAAGAATTATCTTAGGTGAAGGGAAGGACAGCACACACTACAGGGGAAGTCAGCACAACTGGACTAAACCAAAGCTAAGAAGTTCCCTGAATACAATTAAACACCTTGAGGGACACAGTAGCAGGGGTGGGGGTCTGGGGACCATGCTTTCAGAGGACATCTAGGTCAACTGGCATAACGAAGGTTATTAAGAATATGTTCTGCACCCCACTTTGTTGAGTGGCACCTAGGGTCTTAAAAGCTAGCAAGCAGCCATCTAAGATGCATCAATTGGTCCCAGCCACCTGGAGTAAAGGAGAATGAAGAACACCAAAGACACAAGGAAAGTATTAGCCCAAGAGACAGAAAGGGCCACAGAGACAAGAGACTTCAACAGCCTGAGACCGGAAGAACTGGATGGTGCCTGGCTGCCACCAATGACCGCCCTGACAGGGACCTCAACAGAGAGTCCCTGATGGAGCAAGGGAAGGGTGGGATGCAGAAGTCAAATTCTAGGAAAAAGACCAGATTTAATGGTCTAACTGAGACTGGAGGAACCCCGGAAAGCATGGCCCCTGGACTCTCTGTTAACCCAGAACTAAAACAATTCCCAAGGCCAACTCTTCAGACAAAGATTGGCCTGGACTGTGGGGCATAAAGTGATACTCGTGAAGAGTGTGCTTCTTAGCTCAAATAGATACATGATACTAAATGGGCAGCTCCTGTCCGGAGGTGAGATGAGAAGGCAGAGAGGGTCAGGAGCTGGGTGATGGACACGAGAAATTCGGGGTGCAAAGGAGCAGTGTGCTGGCACAGTATAGGGAGAGCAATTAGGGTCACACAACAATGTATGTGTAAATTTTTGAATAAGAGACTAACTTGAATTGTAAACTTTCACTTAAAGCACAACAATTAAAAAAAAGAAGGCTGGCAGTAGTAAAATGTCACACAATCACAGGGATGTGTGCTCTGATATTACCGACAATTGCTAGCTGTTACTATCTTTATTACTAATACTAAGCAAGAGACCAGAGAAATCTCCTTAAAATGTACATGTTACAGAAAAACACGCGTTTGTTTGGCGGTATTTCCACAGTGTTTCTCTATAGCAGAATGGGAAGTGGCACTGGACTAATACGCTCTCATCACCACCCGACACACACACACACACACACACTCACTCACAGCACTCACCCACAAACGTACTCACCCACACTCACATGGACTCACCGACACTCACACACTCACATGGACTCACCTGCACATAGCCACACACACACTCAGGCACAGACAACACATACTCACACATGCGCCCACACACTTGCACACTCACACACACTCACTCGCACATAGACACACACATGCACTGACACACACTCAGAGATCATCAGACACATGTACTCACCCACACTCACACACTCACACGCACTCACCCACACACAGCCAGATACACTCACGCACAGACATTCCCACACACTCACACGTGGACTCAGACTTACACATGGACTCACACACACTTGCACATTCCCTCACAGGCACTCATGCACACACTTACGCACAGACACACACATCCACACATGCACTCACATACTTACACACACTCATGCACACACTCATGTAGACACACTCACAATGCACTCACATACTTACACATGGACTCAAACACACGCACACTCATGCACAGACCCTCAAACACACACATGTACCGTCCACACGTAGTCGCATGCACACTCACACACACTCAGGCACACTCACCCACTCCTCCCAGCGTGCGATCTTCTCCGCCATCTCCACGGCCTCGTTGTGCTCCCGCTCCGCTTCCTCGGCGGCCTCCCTGGCCAGCCGCCCCTCCGCCGCCCTCCGCTCCTCCTCCGCCTTTTCTTCGTCGGTTAAGCCGTAATTCCGTGGCTCCCCGATCTCTTTGATCAGCTGCTTGATGGCAAGTCTGTTCTGAGCATCTTCGAGTTTTCCTACGTCTTTGGACAGCAGGAGAGAGGACGTCAGTACCTGCTCGCACTCTGGGCCCGCCTGCAATTGTGCAGATTCTCCCGGTTTACGGCCACAGACTGGACATTCGGTAACTGACCACCCGGAGGGCCCCTTTTCTAGCTGCCAGGACACTTCGGACTTTCTTTTCTCACTGGCAGGCCTCAGGCCGATGTCGGGGACTTACGGGAGGGAGATCTGGGCTCGGGTCTATGAGGAAGAGAGGACAGTGACTATTGATCGAGGGGGAATGGACCACCTCCAAAGTAATGAGTTCCCCGTCCCTGGAAGTGTTCAAGCGTAGAAGTGGGCACTTCTGTCAGAGTTTCCAGAGGAAGAATTCCTGCACTTGTGGGAGACTGGACAAGGTGACATGAAGCTTCCTTCTGCTTTCTGTTTCTGAGTCAACGATTCTGGGATACGCTTTCCATTCACAAAAAAATTAACCATTTCAATTAGCCTACTCGATTAGGAAAAAGTGCAAACTCTGGAATATCTGACTGACGTTACTATCAAGACCAAAGAGAGAAAAAAAAAAATCGTCCATGAACAGTGAGCGTCCACTGAGTGACCAGCGTGGTGAGTCGGCCACCACTGTCTCGTGTGTGCTTAGAAGGCGCCTGCGGGAACGGTGCAGTGGGCACACCTGGGGACGTGCCAGTCTCTGAGGCACTGACCCCTCCAGGCCCCCTATTCCATTGCTGCGCCCCCATGTTTGGACGGTTTGACTTTGACCTGAACTGGAGGCGTAGCCAGGTGCTAACATCGGGAGAGAGGTGGAGGGAGCCCAGAACCTGACCTCAGACACTGAATGTCCGCCTCCTTGCCTCCCTAACGGGGGGAGTACAGCTGCAATGCCCCCGCCAGTACACTTGCCGTCCAGTTGATCCCAACTCCTGGTGGCCCCATGTGACAGAGCAGAACTGTGCTCCTCAGGGTTTTCAAGGCTGTGACCTTTCGGAAGCAGATCGCCAGGCCTTTCTTCCGACGTATCTCTGGATGGATGTGAACCTCCAACCTTTCTGTTACCAGCCAAGCACGAGGGAGGGAGAAAGGGAAGAAGGAAAGAAAAGAGAGAAGAAGGGAGGAAGGAAGGGAGGGAGGCCTCAGATACTCCCTGTCTGGGTGGCTGTAGGGGTGGGGGGAGGCCTCGTGCAGCCCAGGGTGTCGGCCTGGCCAATGAACCTCTAAACCTGGAGGAGGAAGCAGCGTCAAGATGCAGACAACCAGAAAAGAAGTCCGGGATTTTGCCAAGTAGGGGAGTAGACACCACTATGAAACCTTAGATTCGGAGCCGGGGCAGTAAGGACCGACGAGGCTGATGAGGGATGGTGTGTGCTGAGCCCTGCCCTCGTGCTAAGCTCTGAGCTATGCTGGAGCAAAGAAGGAGAACCTGTGCAGACCTGCTTTTCCAGGGAGCTGCAGGGGTGAGCTGGCTGGTCAGAAGCCAGGAGAGGCTCTGGGATGTGCCTGGCAAGTTTAACCAGAGACACCATTGTCCCCAAGACCCAAGCCCAGAGCAGCCCGCAGCAAACACGTTTCTTTGAGGTGCCCGATTCTTATTTTTAAAACCGATTTGGCATTTGACGTCGTAATATGGCCATACGTTTTCATACAATAATAGCACCTCCACCATTGAATCCTCAAGTCAAGTGACTTCCAGGAGTCATGCCCTGTTTGTTCTGCCCGGGGCACATGGCCATGCACCCCGGCCCCCCAGTTAGACAGCATTGGGGTGGGCTGGGGTCCCTGACACTCGGCATTCACGTTCTCCTCGGGTTCATTTCATACCAATATGTATCGGGTGGATTTCAAGTTCATCGAAGTAGTTGAAGACGGTCTCCTCATCAGTGTTGATGTCCCGGTAGTTGCTCAGAGCTCGGAGGAATCGATCCTGGGTGTAGTGGGTCCCCGCCACCAGGCTCTCAGGAAGGTTCATCACCCGCTCCTTCAGGAATTCGTCAGAGGCGTCCAGCGCACAGACGAACTCTGGGGGCAAGCACAAGGTCCTGAGTGGACATGGTGACCGCGGAGCTAACTAGCAGGGTGCTGGTGACCAAGACTTCTGGTTACCCACTGGGACTTCATGTTGCGGCAAATGCCTGTCCAATTGCCCTTTTTGCTGCCTCTCAGGGAGGATTGCTGTCAGCTGCCATGGAGCTGGCACCTGACGCGTGGCGACCCCGTGTGCAACAGAATCAAACACTGCCCATGACTGGTTGCAGACTGGACTGTTGTGATCCACAGGGTTTTCATTGGCTGATTTTTGGAAGTAGATTGCCAGGCCTTTCTCCCTAGTCTGTCCTAGTCTGGAAGCTCCGCTGAAACCTGTTCAGCATCACAGCAACCTGTGAGGCCTTCACTGACAGATGGTGGCTGAGCATGAGGTGCACTGGCCAGGAATAGAACGTGGCCCTCCCCCATGGAAGGTGAGAATTTTACCCCTGAACCACACTGCCCCCAACCAATTGCCTTAGAGTTGACTCCTTGGAATCTTGGTGTAGAACCATGTTCCACAGGGTTTTCGATGGCTACGTTTTTGGAAGTAAATTGCCAGGCCTTTCTTCCTAGTCTGACTTAGTCTGGAGGCTCCACTGAAACCTGTTCAGCATCATGGCAACATGCAAGCCTCCACTGACAGATGGGTGGTGGCTGCATACGAAGGGCAGTGGCCGGGAATGGAACCTGGGTCTCCCGCATGGAAGATGAGAATTCTACAGTTGAACCACTATCCTCTCTTGGAGGATAACCAGACCAAAACCCGTCGCTACTGGGTCAATTCCGACTCACAGCGACCCTATAGGACCGAGTAGAACTGCCCCCAAAGGGTTTCCAAGACTCTAATGTTTACTGTGCTTCTTCCTCCTGTGGAGCAGCTGGTGGGTTCAAAACACCGACCTTTCATTAGCAGCCGAGCGCTTAACCACTGTGCCACCAGGGCTCCTCATGGAGGATAAATACCTGCAGATCACCAGCATTTCCAGAGACCACCCTATGACGCCCAGCCAATTTTGAATTGTGTGCATTTTGTATGATCTATTCTTTTTTCTTTCTTCCCTCCCCTTCTCCCTCCCTCCTGCCCTTCCTTCCTTCCTTCCTTTTAATAAAAGCAGCAGAAATTGTAAATAGCAAATCTCTAATAACCCTGTACATGACTTTGTCTCACATACTTTGGACATGTTATTAGGAGGGACCAGTCCCTGGAGAAGGACATCATGCTTGGTAAAGTAGAAGGTCAGTGAAAGAGAGGAAGACCCTCAACAAGATGGATTGACACAGTGGCTGCAACAATGGGCTCAAGCATAACAAAGACCGTGAGGGTGGCGCAGGACCAGGCAGTGTTTCATTCTGTTGTACGTAGGGTCACTTTGAGTCAGAACCGGCTCAATGGCACCTAACGACAACAACAAATCTTCAGGTTTCTCAGTGACACAAAAACACTGTTTAGAAAGCCTCAGTCTACTTCTAACTATCTTACCAAAACTTTAGGATACACAGGCTCCGATTTCCAAATTCGCAAGAAGTTTACTCACCTGAATTGAAGAAATGTTGATGTCTGCAGTACATGGGGTCGCTATGACTTGGAACCGACTTAACAGCACCAAATAACAACAACAATGACCCTGTGACATCATCAGATTAGCCCTCAATCCTCAGCTTGTCTCTTCCGGTACAATATCACAGGTTCCCAGAGAGACCTGTGCTATTCGCGAAATGCTTGATGGCTGGACTGTCAAATTAGTAAAAACAGACACGTTCCCCGGGTTTTTAATTTTCCATGGGTCAGCTCTTTCCTCACTTAATGCCTATGAAACATCTGTGTTCAGTACAACATGCTCAGCCCTCAACAAATCTGTGACACAGGGGTCGTTGAATGATGGTCGTCATTGTACCCACCTGGGGTTTAATTTGAACTCTGAAAGCAGCTATTTCTTGAGCTTCTAGTACAAAGTTTCATGGACATTTGTTGAGTGAATGAATAACTGAAGTGCTGATCAGTGGAATAAGCTCCCCAGTGGGAGTATTTTCAGACCACAGTACTCTGTTCTCTACTACAGAAATCAGGACGCTGGTGCCAAGGTCAGTGGGATCACAACGCATTTGCTACCAGTAAGAACCTGTCAAAGCTCGGAAATGATTTCATTTTCATTCTAAAATTGGTTCACCACATTCCAATGGTCTTTCTTGAGTGGGGTGGGAAGAAAGTGTACCAGAGACAACACAGGCCAGGACGTGCCCATGGGCTGTGGGGAACACAGGTGAGCATTGTCTGCTTTGTGTATTAATCGTGAAAACAAAGGCTGAGGGCTCAACTTGCGGAACTTGTTGTTGTTAGTTGAAGTCATCATACATGAAGAAAGCAAGAGGTCATTAAAAAGACAAGAAAGAAAAGACCAAAATGGATGTTGGAAGAGACTCTGAAACTTGCTCTTGAACGTCGAGTAGCTAAAGCTAATGGAAGAAATGATGAAGTAAAAGAGCTGAACAGAAGATTTCAAAGGGCGAGTTGAGAAGATAAAGTAAAGTATTATAATGACATGTGCAAAGACCTGGAGACAGAAAACCAAAAAGGAAGAACACACTTGGCATTTCTCAAGCTAAAAGAACTGAAGAAAAAATTCAAACCTCGAGTTGCACTAGTGAAGGATTCTACGGGCAAAATATTAAACAATGCTGGAAGCATCAAAAGAAGATGGAAGGATGGAGTACTATGCAATGAGAAAGAACAACGATGAATCTGTGAAGCATCTCATAACGTGGATGAAACTGGAGGACATTATGCTGAGTGAAGTAAGTCAATCACAAAAGGACAAACATTGTATGAGACCTCTATTGTAAAAACCCATGAAAAAGTTCACACACAAAATGTAACAATCTTCGTTGGTTACCAGGGATGGGAGGGGTGGGGGGAAATACTAAGTAGGCAATAGATAAGTGGTATCTTGGGTGAAGGGTGAGACAGTACACAATACAGGGGAAACTAGCACAACTTGTACAAGGAAAGGTCATGCAAGCCCCATAGACACATCCAAACTCCCTGAGGGACTGAATTGCTGGGTGGAGGGCTGTGGGGACCATGGTCTCAGGGAACATCTAGCTCAATTGGCATAACGCAGTTTATAAAGACAATGTTCTACATTCTACCTTGGTGAGTAGCGTCTGGGTTCTTAAAAGCTTGTGAGCGGCCATCTAAGATACTCCACTGGTCTCATCCCTTCGGGAGCAAGGGAGAATGAAGAGAACAGGATACAAGGAAAAGATTAGTCCGCGGGACTAATGGACCACAGCTTCCAAGGCCCCCACCGGACTGAGTTCAGTACAGCTAGATGGTGCCCAGCTACCACCACTGACTGCTCTGACCAGGATCACAACAGAGGGTTCTGGACAGAGCTGGAGAAGGATGTAGAACATAATTCTAACTCACAAAAAAAAGACCAGATTTACTGGCCTAAAGGAGACTGGAGAAACCCCGAGAGTATGGCCCTCAGACACCCTTTTAGCTCAGTGGTGAAGTCATCTCTGAGGTTCACCGTTCAGCCTGGGAATGGACAGCCCCATAAAACCAAATGGGACTAACGAGGTACAGTAGTCCAGTGACAAGGGCCAGAAGGCAGAAGGGGACAAGGAAGCTGGTGATAGGGAACCCAAGGTTGAGTAAGGATAGTGTTGATGTGTTGTGAGGTTGTTAACCAGTGTCATAGGGCAACATGTGTAGTAACTGTTAAATGAGAAACTATTTTGTTCTGTAAGCCCTCATCTTAAGTGAGAATAGCAGCACAATTGGAAGAGTGTAGTCGATGTCACCGAACTGTGCATGTAGAAATTTTTGAAATGGTGTCTCTTTGGCTATGCATATTTTCACCAAAAAAAAAAAAAGGTCAAGAATGGAGAGGGTTGACATGTCGTGGGGTTGTTAACCAATGTCATAAAACAATATGTGTACTACTGTTTCGTGAGAAACTATTTGTTCTGTAAGCCTTCACTTGAAGTACAATAAAAAAAAATTAAAAAAAAAGAAGATGGAAGGAATACACAGAGTCACTATACCAAAAAGAATTAGTCAATGTTCAACCATTTCAGGAGGCAGCATATGATCAGGAACCAATGGTAGTGAAGGAAGAAGTCCAAGTTGCACTGAGGGCATTGGCAAAAAACAAGGCTCCAGGAATGGACGAATATCGCCTGAGATGTTTCAACAAACGGATGCAGCGCTGGAGGTGCTCACTCGTCTATGCCAAGAAATTTGGAAGACAGCTACCTGGCCAACTGAGTGGAAGAGATTCATATTTATGCCTATTCCAAAGAAAAGTGATCCAACCGAATTTGGAAATTATCAAACAATATCATTAATATCACATGGAAGTAAAATTTTGCTGAAGATCATTCAAAAGTGGCTGCAGCAGTACATCGACAGGGAACTGCTAGAAATTCAAGGCAGATTAAGAAGAGGGTGTGGAATGAGGGTTATCATTGCTGATGTCAGATGGATCTTGGCTGAAAGCAGAGAATACCAGAAAAATGTTTACCTGTGGTTTATTGACTATGCAAAGGCATTCAATTGTGTGGATCATAACAAATTATGGATAACATTGTGAAGAGTGGGAAATTCCAAAACACTTAATTGTGCTTTCAAGGAACTTGTACATAGATCAAGAGGCAGTTGTTCAAACAGAACAAGGGGATACTGCATGGTTTAAAGCCAGGAAAGTGTGCGTCAGGGCTGTATCTTTTCACTATACTTATCAATCTGTATGCTGAGCAAATAATCCAAGAAGCTGGACTATATGAAGAAGAAAGGGGCATCAGGAGTGGAGGAAGACTCATTAACAACCTGCGTTATACAGATGACACAACCTTGCTTGCTGAAAGTGAAGAGGACTTGGAAGCAGTTACTGATGAAGATCAAAGACTGCAGCCTTCAGTATGGATTGGCTTACACTTCAACATAAAGAAAACAAAACTCCTCACAACTGGACCAACAAGCAACATCATGATAAACGGAGAAAAGATTGAAGTTGTCAAGGATTTCATTTTACCTGGATCCACAATCAACGCCCACGGAAGCAGCAGTCAAAAAATCAAAAGACACATTGCATTGGGCAAATCTGCCGCAAAAGACTTCATTAAAGTGTAAAAAAGCGAAGATGTCTCCTTGAAGACTAAGGTGCGCCAGATTAAAGCTATGGTATTTTCAATTGCCTCATATGCATGTGAAAGCTGGACAATGAATTAGGAAGACTGAAGGAGAATTGACGCCTTTGAATTATGGTGTTGGCAAAGAATACTGAATACACCGTGGACTGCCCAAAGATGGCACAAAACTGTCTTGGAAGAAGTACAGCCAGAATGCTCCTTAGAAGCAAGGATAGCAATACTATGTCTCACATACTTTGGACACGTTATCAGGAGGGATCAGTCTCTGGAGAAGGACATCATGCTTGGTAAAGTAGAGGGTCATAAAAAAAGAGGGAGATCCTCAATGAGATGGATTGACCCAGTGGCTGCAGCAATGGGCTCAAGCATGACAATGATTGTCTGGATGGCACAGGACCGGGCAGCGTTTTGTTCTGTTGTACATTGGGCCGCTATGAGTCGGAACCGACTCAACAGCTTCTAACAACAACAACCAGTTTAAGTCAGGTCAGCTCCGACTCATGGCGACCTTGTGGAATAAATTCATGAATAAATTCATCATCGTCATCTGACAATACCACTGTTCTGATAGATTTTAGTTTTGTTCATCTTGGACCATTACATTTTCACGAGTAGTGACATTTTGAAAAGCAAGGCAGACATCTGGGTTCCAAAATACTGGTATAATAGTTAAATCTAAAATACGTCCATAAGTTCATTGCGTTGACTTATGCTCCATGATGTCAGGTGTCTAGATGAAAACTTAACACTCCTGCTAATAATCTAGGAGTTTCAAAATATACTATATATTTTTTCCAGAGTGATTGGGAGATGGAAGATTCCGGTTCATCCCATATTGTGGATAGTGAGTAACATACATGGTTTTCTAATTTTTAAAGAATTTTAATATGATGAAATATACTTCCCACCAGAATGATGTACATAGGGAAAAAAAGTCCCTTCTCTTTTATGATTCAGAGAGAACGGCAAGATCCTGCGGTATCTCCGGATAATTATTCTGAACGTCTACTACTGTGTACTGGCTAACCGCAGACAGTGAGTAATAGATTTCTGCTTGGGCAGATGGCACCCAGCAAAGAAGTCACTGTCTTTGCCTATCAGGAGTCATATGAAAATCTATGTTTTAATGAATTTTTACATATTTGTCATGTAGGTACAACTTCCAACTTGTCTCCGTCAACTAAGAGACCTGAGAAGAACCGAACTGGAGATAAGCTAACAGAAGCAGTAAAATCCGACGGTTTATCAGTGAGGAACCCCACCAGCGAGGACTGGATTGCCATCCTTGGGGTGTTTCATCACTTAAATCAAGCATGGATGTGCTAATTTCTCTCAAGAGGAGAGAAAGTAAACACAATTTCTGGGAAAAGAGTCATCTCCTAAAAACAGACGAAACATTCCATATACATTGTAGACAGGTTTGGACCCTGTCCGAGAAAGACCGGGCGGCCCCGAGGAGGGTGGGTAAGAAGCATGCATCATTTCACCTCTGTGTTCCCATTTCTTTGTCTTACGGATGGGTTTCATCGATTCTGTATCGGAGGCAGGCGAGTGGGAAGAGTTTGGACTGAAGCCCTGCCATCTGCCAGTGGAGTGGACTTGTGTAAGTTTCTGGGCTTCGGCCTCTGGATCCGGTAGACACGGACGTTCTTGCCTTGCAGGGCTGTGGAAGGGTTCCACGCGCTCACGCCTGTTTCATCTCCCAGTGTGGTGCCTGGTCCCTGACACATTGTTCCTTGAGCTGAATTTTATCCAGCTGCCTCGGTGACAGCATTAGGATCTACTGTGGGGTTTGCAACGGACGTTGCCCAAATGTTCAGCTCTCATAAACTGGACTGTACCTGGTTATCTAGAATCATCAGCTTTATTTTTATTTTTTTTACTCATTTCTGAAGATGAATCTCTAAACTAACAGGAAATCAGAAGGAACGCATCTCTTTGGCATTTTGTATCTCTGCCACGATCCCAGAGTCCTCAGGTGGGGAATAAATACCCATCCTTGAGGAGGACTACTATCTGGTGGTCTCAGTGCTTCCAGAAGTTTCTCTGCAGGCTGTGCCTGGACCAAGAGGAGAAGGTGATTACAGCCACAAACTGCTGACTCCCTTGGGGACTTTGACACCAGTGAGCAGGCACTTCCAAGTTACAACCTTGTGCTAAGTTGCTGAAAACAGCTGCTCCTGTATTTGCCATATGACACAAAATTATACCCTATGATTCAACCTCATGCAAACTGATAAAAACAAAAACAACTTCTTGTTACAGTTCAGGGCAAGGTCACAAGAAATACCTGTTGCGTCACTTGGCAAATCTTGCTGTGTGGAACAAGTCGTTTATGTTTTGCTCTCAGAAGCGCATTGTGGAACCTCTGCGTAGTGGACTCACTGAAAAGCTCTTTACCTGCTCGGTCTCCTCAGGCTGCCGAATGCCTCTTGGAAAGATGACAGCATGGCTAGCACTCGGAACCGAAGGAGCTATGGTAAGCCAGTCCTGGTGGGCTCGCCAGCCGGCTCAGAAGTCACAGCATTCATGGATGCTTTGCTTTATGACACGCGAGAACAGCAGAAATGGTGGTCTCAAAGGGATTTTCATACCTTCAAGAACTTCCAAATCCCTGAGACTTACCTCCCGCACACTCTCTACTTTGCTAGTTTGTGTTTAGTGTATCCACTACAGTTATTTCCCTAAAAATAGGATGATGCAGTTTATTAAACTCAAAAAGACTGTTTTAGCACCAAAAAGATACTGAATAGCATTCCTTTAAATATGATCTTGGACAAATATTCCAAACTTACCAGGTATGATTAATTTATCAAAGGGAAACATTTTGCCTCTGATTTCTTCCTCCTCCTCCTCATCTTCTTCTAATAAAAGAAAAGCAAAATACACATTGCCATGTTTATTAACATATTATTACTATGCATATCACAGCCATGGTAGCACAGTGGTTAAGTGCTCGGCTGCTAACTGAAAGGTTGGCAGTTCGAACTCACCAGCCGCTCTGCGGGAGAAAGATGTGGTGATCTGCTTCTGTAAAGATTACAGCCTGGGAAACCCTGTGGGGAGTTCTACTCTGTCCTACAGAGTCAGAATTGACTTGACCGCAATGGGTTTTGTGTACTATGCATATCTTACCAAAAAATTCAAGTATCTTAACAATCAGTTGCTAATGAAAGTAGGTCATGGCCATAAATAAGAAAGCATGTATTTGAGAAATAGTTTTTTGTTTGTTTTAATTGAGCAACTATTTCCTTGAAGAACAAAGTTTCACCCTACCTGGATATAAAACCAAAACCAAACCTGTTGCTGTTGAGTTGATTCCGAATCACATTGACCCTATAGGACAGAGTAGAACTGCCCCATAGGGTTTCTGAGGCCGTAATCTTTACGGAAGCAGACTGCCACATCTTTCTCCCATGAAGTGGCAACATTTCATAGCAGCCAAGCACTTAACCACTGGCCACCAGGGCTCCTTTATCTGGATATAGACACTCAAAATAAAGGGAATACACAAACTTATGACTGAGATGCTAATGGACTAAATGCTCCAATCAAACGGCAGAGAGTGGAAGAACAGATTAAAAAAACATGATCCAACATATGCTGTTTACAAGAGACACATCTTAAACTCAAGGACACAAATAGGTTGAAAGTGGAAGCATGGAAAAAAAAAATTCCATGCAAATAATAACCTAAAAAGATCTGGGGTGGCAATCTTAATATCAGACAAAGTAGACTTTAAGAAAAAATCTGTCAGAAGAGATAAAGATGAACATTATATAGTGATAAATGGTCAATTAATCAAGAAGATTTAACAATCATAAATATATATGCACCCAACATCATGGCACCTAAATATATAAAGCCAACACTGTAGAACTGAAGGGAGAAATAGATAGCACTACAGTAATTGTTGGAGACTTCGATACACCACTTTCAATATTGGACAGAACATCTAGAAAGAAGATCAACAAGGAAACAGAGGACTTGGATGACACTGTAAACCAACTAGACTTGACAGACATGTACGACACTCCCCCTACAAAATAGCACAATATACATTCTACTCCAGTGCACACGGATCATTCTTCAGGCTAGACCACACTTTAGGTCACAGAGCAAGTCTTGATAAATTTAAAAAGATTGAAATTACACAAAGTATTTTCTCTGACCAAAACGGAGTGAAGCTAGAAATCAGTAACAGAAAAAAACCCTGGAAAATACACAAACATATGGAAATTAAACAATATACTATTCAACTACCAATGGGTCAAGGAAGAAATCAAAAGAGAAATAACAAATTCCTTAGAGTTAAATGAAAATGAAAGCACAACATATCAAAACTTATGGGATCTAGCAAAGGCAATACTTAGAGGGAAACTTATAGCAATAAATGCCTACATGGAAAAAGAAGAAAGATCTCAAATCAACAGCATAACTTGACAACTTTAGGAACTAGAAAGGAGTAGAGCAAACTAAGCATAAATCTACCAGAAGAAAGGAAATAACAAAGATCAGAGCAGAAATAAATAAAATCAAAAACAGAAAAACTATAGAAAAAATCAGTAAAACCAAAGGTTGGTTCTTTGAAAAGATCAATAAAATTGACAAGCCTTTAGCTAGACTGACAAAGGAAAGAAAAGATGCAAATAGCCAAAATAAAAAATGAAAGAGGGGACATTACAACGGACTCAATTGAAATGAAGAGAATTATGACAGAGTGTTATGAACAACTGTACAGAAACAAACTGGATAACCTAGATAAAATGGACAAATTCTTAGAAGCACACAACCTACCCAAACTGACTCAAGAGGAAATAGAAAGTCTCAACATCCCCATAACAAGTGAAGAGATATAATCAGTGATCAAAAACCTCCCAACAACAACAACAAAAAGTCCTGGACCAGATGGTTTCACTGGGGAATTCTACTAAACATTTAGAGACGAATTGACATCAATACTGTTTAAACTCTTCCAAAAGATAGAGAAAGAAGGAATACTCCCTAATTCATTCTATGAAGCAAACATAACCCTGATTCCCAAACCAGACAAAGACATCACAAGAAAAGAAAACTACAGGCCAATATCTCTTACGAATATAGATGCAAAAATTCTCAACAAAATACTAACGAACAGAATCCAACAGCATATTAAAAGAGTCATACACCATGACCAAGTGGGATTTATTCCAGGAATGCAGGGATGGTTCAACATTAGAAAATCAATTAATGTAATATACCACATCAATAGAACAAAGGAAAAGAACCACATGATCATCTCTACGGATGCAGAAAACGCATTTGGTAAAATCCAACACACTTTCTTGATGAAAACCTTAAAGAAGATTGGAATAGAAGGGAAATTCCTCAATATGATTCAGGCATGTATGAAAAGTCAACAGTCAACACTATACTTAATGAAGAAAGACTGAAGGCTTTCTCCTTGAAATCAGGAATAAGACAAGAGTGCCCACTCTCACTCCTTCTATTCAATATTGTATTAGAAGTCCTAGCCAGAGCAATAAGACAAGAAAAAGAAATAAAAGGTATCCAGATTGGAAAAGAAGTAAAATGATCTCTATTTATGGATGATATGATCCTAGCTATAGAAAATCCCAGAGTCCACAAGAAAACTAGAGCTAATAGAGGAATTTAGAAAAGCTTCAGGGTACAAGGTCAACAAACAAAAATCATTTGGGTTTCTATATACCAGCAATGTGAAATCTGAAAGGGAAATTAGGGAAACAATTCCATTTACAATAGCATCTATGAGAATCAAATACCTAGGAATAAATCTAACCAGGGACATGAAGGACTTAAATGATGAAAACTATAAAACTCTGCTGAAAGAAATTAGACTTAAATGGAAAGATATTCCATGTTCATGGATTGGAAGACTTAATACTGTTAAGATGTCAATACTACCCAAAGTGACCTACAGAGTCAATGAAATCTCGATCAAAATTCCAACAGCCTTCTGTACAGAAATAGAAAAGCTAATCCTCAACTTTATATGGAATGGTAAAAGGCCCCAAATAGCTAAAACAATGTTGAAAGACACCAAAGTAGGAGGACTCACACTTCCTTATTTTAAAACATACTATACAGCGGAAGTAATCAAAACAGCCTAGTACTGGTATAACAATAGACACATAGACCAATGGAATAGAATTGAGAGTCTAGAAATAAACCCACATATCCATGGTCAACTAATTTTTGACAAGGGTGCTAAATCAATTTGATGAGGAAGAAGAATCTCTTCAATAAATGGTGCTGGGAAAGATAGATTTCTACATGCAGAAAAATGAAACAGGATCCATGCCTCACACCATACACAAGAACAAATCCAGAATGGATTAAGCACCTAAATGTGCAAACTAAAACCATACAATTCTTAGAAGAAAATGCAGGGGCAGCAATGTCAGGCCTAGTTTTCAACAATAGATTATCTAATATAATAACAAAAGCACAAACAGCAAAAGACAAAATAAATACATGGAACCTCATAAAAATTAAAACTTTTGTTCATTAAAAGATTTTACCAAAAAGTGAAAAGACAAGCTACAGACTGGGACAATATCTTTGGAAACCATATAACTAACAAGAAACCATATAACCCAAATATATATAAAACTTGGACAGCTTAACAACAAAAAGACAAATAACCCAATCATAAAATGGGCAAAGGACTTGAATAGACATTTCACCAAAGAGGACATTCAAATGGCCACCAAAGACATAAAAAGAAGCTCAGGGCCATTAGCCTTCAGAGAGATGCAAATCGAAACCACAAGATATCATTTCACTCCCAGTAGTGCTATGAGTCAGAACCGGCTCAACAGCATCTAACAACAACAACAGGGATGACTAAGATTTTAAAAAAAATAAAATAAAATAACAAATGTTGGCGAGGGCGTGGTGAAATTAGAACCCTCATCCGTTGCTGATGGGAGTGTAAAATGGTACAGCCATTGTGGGAAACAGTGTGGCGGTTCCTAAAAAAAACCAAAAATAGAACGACCATATGACCCAGCAATTCCACTCCTAGGTATGTACCCAAAAGACTTGAAAGTAGAAACTCAGAGACTTGTACGCGAATGGTCATCGCAGCATACTCACAATTGCCGAAAGGTGGAAACAACCTAAATGCCCATCAGCAGACGAATGGATAAACACAGTGTGGTCCATACATACAAAGGAACACTACTCAGCCAGCAGGGGAAATGAAGTCTTGATACACGCTACAGTATGGATGGAGCTGGAAGACCTCATGCTGAGTGAAATAAGCCGATCACAGAAGAACAAATACTGTATGACCTCACTTACATAAAAAGACAAGAATAGGCAAACCTATAAAGACCAAAGTTCATTAGTGGTTACCAGGGGCAGGCGGGGAGAAGGGGTGTTAACAGCGATGGAATATCACACTGATTAAGCATAGGGCTGCACCGCCGATTACTGTGATCATTGTTAATAAGTTGCACACCTGTAAAAACAAAAAAAAAAAAAAAACTTACGATTGAACAAGTCTTTTGCTTGATCATAGGTCTTTGGGAATCCATCCAAAACATAACCTTGATTCCTACAAGGCATAGATTTTAGCTTTTCTTTCACGAATCTAATTATATATTGATCTTCTAGTCGGCCTAATAAAGAGAAAAAACATATTACTGTGAAGTCACGTTCTACACAGAGGTTACATACTAAAGTCGTCTCAAAAGTTGCTGCGCAGTTAAAGTTGCCAGTGAAAATCCCTTATTTCACCCTTCGTGTAAAAAATATGTGGTTTTGTCATTTGAAGGCGTCACATTAACATTTCAGTGCAAAATAAAGTCAGAGAAGCCAGCGAACTTGCCTGCAAGAAAGAGCAGGAGCACCTGCTGATGTCTGTCCTTTCAAACCCTCCTGTGAGCCTAACTTTTGGGTGAAGTTGAACGAAGAGGAAATGGAGAAGTTCCAGAATGTGCCCACTTGCCTGAAGAGTTTCTTGAATTTTGTTTGGATGTTAAATCTCTGGAATCTTCACGTTGTTGTGGTTGTTAGCTCTGCTGAGTTGACCCGACTCACGGATACAGCAGTATTTCACAAGGTTGATTTTAACCTATATTTTCATAATTATTAAAACAGTTTAAAAATAGATACTGCAAACCAAGATTTTAAACAATGCACCCACAGCAGATACATGATACGAAGTGGATAACATTTATAGGGTTTTTTTCCCCAAATTTTTCTTTGCAAACTGACAGAAGGACTAGTCAGTGGTCACGGGACGCCAGCCACCTCGATTCAGTAGTTCTACAGCGCTCTTGAAATACATAAAATGAACACAAAGAACTGGAACTAGTGCTCTCCCTGGGTGCCCAAGTAGCACTTATGCGGGGTGCTGAGCCGGGGCCGGTGGGGGTGCGGTCACCAGCAGGACACGGAGGTGCCCCGCTGTGGACTGTGAACACTGTCTTGCTGGAATCGCTGGAATCACAGACTAACACGCTGGGTCAGGTGAGGGAAACGTGAGAAAGCCTCTGTGTCCCCGTGCTCTGAAATGTCTATGTGTGTCCGTTCCGTGGGTTCAAAGGTTTAGTCTTGTTCAAACATCACCAAGGCCCATGTTCTACTTTCAGGTAAATATGAATAGGAAGGATTTTCGGACAAATTTGAGGAAGGAAAAAAAATCTTCCTAAGGTAGAGGGGACTGAGTGTGCTCCTCCAGATTTGTAGGAGTGGGTGGGTGGCTAGGAGTGCCGAGTGGAGGAGAGGGGTGGGAAGCGATGGTTGGTGGTGGAAGATGTTCCCTTCTCCTGAGAGATCTCTTCCTCTGCTCCTTCCAGCCTCCGTCTTACATTCCTCCTGACAAAGGCTGCCAAACCAGTTTGGCCTCTCTTGTACCTGGGGCAGAACGGAGTCTCCTGCCGAGGACAGTCTCTTCTTGGACCTGGAGAATTCCAAGGAGCAGCTGGTGGATTCAAAACTGCTGACCTTTTGTTAGCAGCCGAGCTCTTAACCACTGAGCAACCAGGGCTCCTTCTGTAAAGATTACAGCTTTGGAAACCCTATGGGGCGGTCCTACTCTGTCCTATAGGGTTGCTATGAGTCGGAGCTGACTCTAAGGCAACGGGTTGGGTTGGCCTGAATACTTGAAGGTCTTGTCTCCCCTCTAGGGGCAGCAGCATTTGTTGCTCCCAACGCTCCATTTTGGGCCTTACGCCTCAGGCCACAGGTTTACCTGTACTGCTCACCTGTGGATTCCTGGGAATCCTAGCCCACCCCCCCACCACGACCTTGCCAGATTTCCTTCCATAGGTGGCCTCACAAAGGAATGTCTTCTTATCCTGAGTATTTTTTCCTCCCCAGAAAGGCTGGAGCCAGAACTCTGTCAGAACTCTCCAAAACTAGACCCAGTAATTCCCTGATGTCTCGCGGGCACGGCAGAGGCAGCAGAGATCCCAAAGAACAATGTGTGTTTCTCTGTATCTCCCTTTCCCTCTGGGATCCCAAATTCCATTTCCTCCCTGCCCAGCCCACACCAAAGCAGAAACCACACTCAGATAATCAGCCAGCTTAAGTGGAGACAAAACCATTTTCCTCCACCCCCAAAGCCTAGCTCAGACTGGCTTGGGGGAAGGAGAAGGAGGTGGAGAGGTGACCTGGACGCCAGAGGAAGGCCTGGAGAGACCAGCGTCCTTGAAGTGGGAAAGGGAGAAACAAGCTTAAGTAGCAACAACCAGGGACCATAGTGGACCCTCAAGTCGGCCACCGTCAAACAGCCTTAGACACCAGAGCGTCCCTGGGGAGAATGTAGGCCATGCTGACACCTTGGGGGTTGGGGACGAGGCTAGAAGGGAAAACTAGGCCCCCATTGAAGCTGGGAAGAGGAGCACCTAGAGCGTCAAACGTTGGGGTGCCAGAAGACCAGAGATGGGGAGGGCAGTGCCGCTGGGTGGCCCTCAGTGGGAGGCTCTTTCTCCCCTTGTCCCTGCTGCCCTCAGCCCAACCCTGGAGGGTCAGACACAGCCAGCCGCAAGATGGGAGGAATGAATAAGAGGAAAGAAGCATGTCCACCTGGAACCTCTGAATGTGACCTTATTTGGAAATGGGGTCTTTGCAGATGTAATTAGTCAAGGATCTCAAGATGAAAACTTCCTGGGTTTAGGACAGGACTTAAATCCAGTGCCTGGGGTCCTTACTAGGAGAGAAGAGACACAGACACACAGAGCAGACGCCTCGTGACTGCGGAGGCAGAGACTGGAGTGATGCAGCCACAAGCCAAGGGATGCCTGGGGCCACAGGAGCTGGAAGAGACCAGGAAGGATCCTCCCCTGGAGCCTTCCCGGGGAGCGTGGTCCTGCCAACATCTGGATTTCCAACCTCTGGCCTCCAGAACTGGGAGAAAATACATTTCTGTCATTTTAAGCCACCAAGTTTGCCGTCATTTCTTGTGGCCGCCCCAGGAAGCTCAGACAGCAAACATTGCTGAGAGGAGAGCAAGAAGAGAGGCTTTACACAGTGAGAGCCGTGAGGGCCATGGCTTCATGGGGCCGCCTTGTTCTTCTGGGTCTCCCAAGTTTTCCGCCTCTGACAGGGTGCAGTCTTTCCACTTTTCTATCCCTCGTTTTAGTGGAAAATATTTGCGTTTTCCTTCTCTGACAGGTTTCCTCCTTACACAGGTTCCGGCTTTGGCAGGTTGTACTGTATCGGATAAGAGTTCAAAGTATTGGTTATATATACGCAGTACAGCCAGTTCGCTGGAGGAGCTGGCTAAGGATAAAAATGAACCGATTTTATTTTTCTAATGACTGCTGTAGACTGTGATTTCCAGCTGGGTAGCAGGCCCGGTAAAGACGGCTCAGGCTAAACCCCGGTTTGTGAGGACGTGATTGACTGGGACAGGGCTCTTCAAGCTGGAATGACCAAAGGGGCTGGCGACTCGTTCATCAGCCAGGAGCTGCGGTGAAAGCAGCCTGAACTTTCACCCACGGCCGGAGGAAGAATGGCTACAGAGCTGGGTTTAAAATGACACCGTGCTGTGATTTGTTTGTTCAACAAACTGGTGACGATCACCAAGTGAGTTAAGCATATTCTTCCATTTCTTTGTGTTTCTTTCTCTGTAAATTATTGGTGCACGTTATCTGCTTTTCCATTAAAGATTTAATGATTTTCTTATCCATTTACCTGAGCATTTTATATAACAAGGATATTAACTTTTTGTCGTAATTGGTGGCAAATACTTTTTTCCTGGTTTGTCCTTTGACCTTTAAATAATGATTTTTTGATGTTTACGAAACACTTACGAACATGGATTTGACCTTTTTTTTTAACTGAGACAGTTCTGCCATCAGTGATGCTCCCCGGAAGGTAGGATGATGAGTGATGTATGTTTGCTATTATTGTAATTTCCGTACTTTTCTTTTGATGGTAAGCGAGTGATCCTTTTATAACCAGAACAAATAGCCGCCATCAACGAGACCAGCCCTGTGCACGCGTTACCTGTGCACACGTTACCTGTGCACCTGGCGTTCACCTGCGCGTCGGGCGTTACCTGTGCACGCGTTACCTGTGCACACGT
>NW_004443981.1:16126536-16153488 GCF_000243295.1 Trichechus manatus latirostris
GCCTGGCGTTTACCTGCGCGTCGGGCGTTACCTGTGCACGCGTTACCTGTGCACACATTACCTGTGCGCCTGGCGTTTACCTGTGCGTCGGGCGTTCCCTGTGCACACGTTACCTGTGCACACGTTACCTGTGCGCCTGGCGTTCACCTGTGCGTCGGGCATTACCTGTGCACGCGTTACCTGTGCACACGTTACCTGTGCACCTGGCGTTTACCTGCGCGTCGGGCGTTACCTGTGCACGCGTTACCTGAGCACGTGTTACCTGTGCGCCTGGCGTTCACCTGTGCGTCGGGCATTACCTGTGCACGCGTTACCTGTGCACACGTTACCTGTGTGCCTGGCGTTTACCTGCGCGTCGGGCGTTACCTGTGCACGCGTTACCTGTGTGCCTGGCGTTTACCTGCGCGTCGGGCGTTACCTGTGCACGCGTTACCTGTGCACACGTTACCTGTGCGCCTGGCGTTCACCTGTGCGTCGGGCATTACCTGTGCACGCGTTACCTGTGCACACGTTACCTGTGTGCCTGGCGTTACCTGCATTCTGCTCCATGCTCTCCTTGATGCCGTCTAAGAGTTCCTGCGCGTCTTCCACGTTCTCCTCCTCCTCCTCCTCTTCACCTTCTTCTTCTCCTCCTTCCTGAGGTGCGACAATCGCCTCCTACGTGCCACAGGGACATTCAAATCAGGGACGCTCTACACTGATTCACGCTCACAAATCACCTGTGGAGTGACCCTGGCAAAAGGCTAGTACCCAAAAAGGGAAGGTACCCATTATAGATTGAATTGTGTCGCCCCAAAATATGTGTTGTAAATCCTAACCCCCACACCTGTGGTTATAATCGCATTTGGGAATGGGTTGTCTTTGTCATGTTAATGAGGCAGGATTAGCATAGCGTGTGTCTTCAATCAGTCTCTTGAGATATAAAAGGGCAGATTAAGCACAGAGAAGCAAGGAAGCAGAGATGGGGGAAGACAGATGCCACACTGAGGAACAGGAGCTGAAAAGAGGCAAGGACCTTCTGGAGCCAACAGAGACAGAGAAAGCCTTCTCCTAGAGCTGGCACCCTGAATTCGGACTTACTAGCCTCGTAAACTGTGAGGAAATAAATGAAAGCCATCGCGTGTGGTACTTCTGTTACAGCAGCGCCAGACACCTGAGACCGTGCCCATGACAGCTGCCGCACGGAGGTTTCCGGGATGTGTGCTTCTCCAAAGACGGCTAGAGACCCGCAGGGTTTCTCTTACTCGGTTTTGGGAGAATAACACATTTCTGTGCAAAGCCAGAACTGATTAAGATTCCACCCTTTTGCAGATAAAGATTGTTGTACCTTACCTGAAGGAAACACATTTTATAAAAACAAGACTGAATAATAATAATGGGCGCGTACCTCAGCATCTACCATTCACAGCAAGATGGTGACAACTAGTCAGTAGACGGGCCTTCTGAAAATACTGAGAACAAACCCCTAAGGGGCTCTGAGCGTCTGTTAAGGGTGATGAAAACATTTGCAGACAGAGAGTGGTGATGGCTGCGCAACATGGAGAACATAATTCACGTCACCGAATTGTGCATGTAAAAAATGTTGAAATGGCAAATGTTGTGTTGTATATATATATATATATTTTACCACAAGAATAAAAAGCTTAAAAACGTTCCGGTCAACGTATATCCAGGATGCAAAATATAATTTCAACAACAGCTGGAGACAGACCCAACTCCAAGGGCCAGGAAAGATGCTTCCACTCCGAAGTGGAAGAAAGCCCTGTGGGGTTCTGTGTTTTCATGACAGGGGCCAGCCGCAAAATCCAAGTAAAATTCTAAACCTCTTTGTAGACTGATGTGTGAATGACTTGTTCCTTTATCACGAGACTGAGACAAGCATTTTTTTTAAATAAAAATTCCAGATCAGGTAGGTAAACACATTACCAGTTTTGCTATGGCCTCGGAAATGACGTCCTTGAGTTTGATGTGGTGCAGCTTGTAGTATTTGCACAGTTCCACAGCAATGCTGGATTTTCCCACAGCGGGAGGACCGAGAATACAAATCTTGATGGGCTGAAAGGAGAATGAGGAACCACAGTGAGCTGGGAACAGTCAGGAACTAGACAGTGTTGTCCGTGTCAGGAATGTGCCTTTTCAAAAGTCTCGCATCCTGCAGGCTGATGCTCCCTCCTCGTCAAGAATGGACTCAAGTCCCTCCCCCCACTCCGGCGTCTTGGTCGCTGCCACACCGTGCGGAGAGCGTCTGTCTCTAACCAGAGAGTGTCCATTCGTGTCCATTCATTCAGCAGATATTTAATAAGCATCCACTATGTGGGCGAGGAGCCCTGTGGCGCAGTGGTTAAGAGCTCAGCTACTAACCAAGAGATGGGCAGTTCAAATCCACCAGCCACTCCTTGGAAACCCTATGGGGCAACTGTACTCTGACGTATAGGGTCGCTATGAGTCAGAATCGACTCCACCGCAACGGGTTTGGGTTTGATGTGGGGGATGTGAAAGTTGAAGGGATGTGCTCAGGAATACCTCAAAAGTACAAAAGAACAAAGTACTCAGCCATTACCTGCTACCAATTTCATGCTTATTGGGCTATGCTCGTAAGGAGAACGAAGAAACGGAAGAATTTCTGGTCCAGTGTGGTTGTTATCAAGGAGCCCTGATGGCACAGTGGTTAGGCGCTTGGCTGCTAACCAAAAGGTTGGCGGTTCGAACCCACCAGCTGCTCTGAGGGAGAAAGACGTGGCAGTCTGCTCCCATAAAGATTACAGACTTGGACACCCTACGGGGCAGTTCTGCTCTGTCCTAGGGGGCCGCTATGAGTGGACATGAACTCGCCGACAATGGCTGATGGGCTGCGGTTAGCTGCCGTCGTCAGCCTCCCAACTCATAGTGGCCCCACACACAACAGAATGAAACGCTGCCTGGCCCTGCTCCATCCCTTTGGGGGCGTCGGACTGTTGTGATCCAGACAGTTTTCCTTGGCTAATTTTTGGAAGTAGATCTCCAGGCCTTTCTTCCCAGTCTGTCTTCGTCTGGAAGCTCCGCTGAAACCTGTTCAGCATCACAGCAACACACAAGCTTAAGCTTCCACTGACAGACGGTGGTGGCTGCGCGTGACGTGTATTGGCCGGGGATCAAACCCAGGTCTTCTGCATGGAAGGTGAGAATTCTCCCACTGAGCCAACCACAGCCTGTTGGTCAGGTGTCACCAGGTGGCCTAATATATGGCCTCATCAGTAGTGTTTATGGTCTGAATTTGGTCCTTAATTTATACTTTTCTTTTTAACACAGTTAATTTATTCTGATTTTTTAAAAAATACACTCATTTAAAAAAAACACAGTTTCTTCTGCTGAAAAACTTGCTTGAACGTTAAAGAAGCTCTGTTGCACTCATAACCAGTAACTATTTATTTATTTATTTCTACCAGAAATCCAAATACAGTAACAAATACTCATTTCCTTCAAAATGGCCCAAACAGTTGTGAAGCTGACACCTAGTATTTTGAAGGTAAATTATTAAAAAGTAATCCCGACGCAAGGACTTCCCACTGGCAGAATTTTCATAGGTTTAAAGATTACATAATTGCACCCATTAAGTTGATTACTTTGATTACTGTTACCACTTTACGTATGAGGAAACCAAGTGTTATGGACTGAATTGTGTCCCGCCCAAAATACGTGTTGGAATTCTAATCCCTATACCTGTGGTTGGAGCCCTGGCGGCGCAGTGGTTAAGAGCTCGGCTGCTAACCAAAAGGTCAGCAGTTCGAATCCACCAGCCACTCCTTGGAAACCCTGTGGGGCAACTCTGCTCTGACCCATAGGGTCGCTATGAGTCAGGATCGACTCCACTGCAAAGGGTGTTTTGGTGGTTTCTACCTGTGGCCGTGATGTAATGCGATGTAATGTAATCAGTCGGTTGTGGTCATACCAGTGTAGAATGGCTCCTAAACCTAATCACTTCTGAGCTATAGAAAGAGCAGTTTAGACACACTCACTCACACACACTCACAGAGGGGAAGACAGACGCCATGTGGGAACCCCCTACAAGCCAGGGAACCAGGGAGTGCCCAGGACTACTGATGTGGACTTCTAGTCCCCAGAACTGTGAGAAAATAAATTTCTGTTCTTTAAAGCCACCCACTTGTGGTGTTTCTGTTACGGCAGCACTAGGGGACTAAGACACCTTAGTTGTGACAGAAATCAGCAGTGACAGTGGAGTGGGGCTGGGTGAGGGATCGTGCACATGACGGTCCCTCTCTGGTTAGGGGCAGACACTTTCGGGTCGATGCTGACGGCCACAATGGCAGACACTGGGGGAGCAGGTGTCCGAGGCGGCAGTTTAGGAGCTGAGTCTTGACGGGCAAGGCTGGCCTGGGTGGGTACGCAGGAGCCTGGTGAATTCGCCATGGCCTGGGCTCTCCACACACGTCGGCTAGCAACACGTGCCTCGTTTTGTCCACACACCAACAGCGCATCTGTCACCTCATCCAAGTTTACAAGACCAGTGTGCAAAACCAGGATGCCCATTTATTCTCTATAAGAAGAAGTATGACTGACCCCGAGCCCAGAACCCTCCAAGTCCACTTGCCTGGTACATTGACTCCCTGAGGGCTGAGTCTGGATCAGGGGCCTACTTGATGAGCTTTGACCAGAACAAGGAGAGTGAGATGGGTTGACTGCTCAGTGACATCAGGGCAAGGTGGCTTGAAGCATCTGTCTCTACAGCAAGGATGCCTTTGACTTGCTAAAGGAACCCAGATGGTGGAAGTCAAGGCTTAAGAGTCCATCCTCCTGGGGCCTGGCTGGTGGGCACCGCCTCCATTGGCCTCAGGGGTACTTCCTGCTCTATGCCACTGTGGCTGACCAACACCCTGGGAACGGACTTTTTTTTTTTTTTTTTAATGATATGCTCATTCATGCTGAGGCATTGGTGGCTCAGTGGTAGAATTCTCACCTTCCATGCAGGAGACCCAGGTTCTATTCCCCGCCAATGTACTTCACGCGCAGCTACCACCCTGTGTTGCTACGATGTTAAAGAGTTTTCAGCAGACCTTCGAGACTAAGATGGACTAGGAAGAAAGGCTTGGTGACCTACTTCCAAAAATCAGCCAGTGAAAACCCAATGAATCACAGCGATCCAGTCCCGTTGTGCACAGGGTCACCATGAGTCGGGGCAGAGAAGAACAACAATACCGTTCCTGCTACAGTCTTGCTAGTCAGGAGCATTTTGTCTCTTTGAAGTGTCTTCTCCTTGATATCTCTGCTCTACTGTGCACTGCTTTGCAGCTGACCCACAGAGGACGACACCAGTCTAACCTCCTGAGCTGGGGTTGGGTGGCCTTAGGATAAGGAGCCCTGGTGGCGTATGATTAAGCTCTCTTCTGCTATCCGAAAGGTCGGCAGTTGGAACCCACCAGCTGCTCCACAGGAGAAAAGACCTGGCGATCGGCTCTCATAAGGATTGCAACTGAGGAAAGCCTACAGGGCAGCTCTACTCTGTGCTATAGGGTCGCTACGAGTTGGAAATGACTCAATGGTAATGGTTAACAGGTGACTCAGGACATTCTCCGAGTACAGCTGCCACGGGCACCTTAGATGCTTAAAGGGGTCAGGATTTCTTTAGCTAAGTGGTACATCTATTACTTAATCTTCACTAGGTCTGTTTCTCAAGAGAATACAGTTCTTAGGATACCATGACAGCACTGTACTTGCTTGTGTAGTGTGTTCCCGTGTACGATGACAACCTCCATTATGATGCCCCCTTGTGCTCAGATGCCACTTTACAGTTCTCAAACACTTTCTCAGGTACTACCCTCTTCCATCCCTGGGGTAAATGTAAAGATCTGGGCTAGCGCTACCTTGGCCCAGTTTCAGAGAGGGAGGTGTGCAGCGCCAAGCCTGGGCTCTGCAGTTGGACAGACGGTTCTAGCGAGCTAGTTTGCATCCCTGACTATCTGTGTGATCTTGAAGAAGCTGCTTCATCTCTCTGAACTTCGGTTTCCTTATCTGTAACGTGGAGTTAAGAGTACTGACCTTGAGAAGTTGTGATGATTAAAATGACCAGCAAATCTCCTGGCCAATAGGAAGAGATCAAAGTAGTAATCAAATTTCTTCTCCCTTGTCCTCCCACCTACTCTCCCCTATGGATACCCCGGGCTGAAAACAGACACCCCATAAGGCACATTTCCCTCAGATTCAACTCTGTGACAGTCAGCCTTGACTGACTATCGTGTTCATTGTGTCAGTCATCATAGGTATTATCGATATTAAAGACTTTTACACTTTTAAAAATATTCAGTTGATCAATATTAATATACATGTAGACTGTTAGAACTGGACAAATTGGTGAAGTCTGAAAGAGGATTTGAAATTTGGAGATTTGAAAAAGAAAGTACTTTTCATTGGTCTAATCGCATTAAAAGATTTGTTTACTTTTGCATCAACTTAGAAATGTGAACAGAAAATAATGATAGTTACCAACAGTCCTCGGCTTTGCTTATATTCTTTGAGGATGTTGTTGATATTTTCCACGAATCCTGTTTGGGCAACCCATCGGATGTTAAAATTTTCCTTCACAAAGAGCGCTTCCATCCTCAAATTGACCAGTAAGTGGTCAAGACACTCTTGCTAAGAGATAAAGGAAAATTAGAAAGCTCCTTTTTTGTTCCTTCATTTTGACAGACCAACATCACTGCAGTCATTCAAAAGAAACGATTCAAACCCAGTAAACATGAATAACCCGGCATCAAGTATCTGCAGAGCACCCACAGTGATGCCGTGACACTTCTAAACTCGCCTCACATCTGCTACCTTACTGTGGGCGGCACCTGTGGCTCTCGCGGGCAGAAAAGCAGCTCAAAGAACAGGAAGATTCTGGAAGCCCAAGGCTTTCTTTCTTTTTTTAAATTCCATCTATTTTTTAATAGGTATGCAGTTCCACGGTTCACAATCCCAAAGAACAAAGAGAATAGAGCAAAAAACTCTCCTAGATCCCTACCACCACCCCCAGTTCTCCCCTTTAGAGGCCACCAAGGTTATCAGTCTTTCCAGAAACATTTTCAGACTCAGAGTTTGGTGTAACTGATTCCTGACACTAGTTCTATCCTTAAACAAGATTTAAGAGCCTAGAGTGCAAGGAAAACCGTCATGGTCTTTGTTGTGATGGAGTCAGGAGCTCAGCCTCCTGTCTGAATTTTAGCAAGAGGCCAAAGAGAACCCACCCAGTGTCTGTGTGGCATTTTACACACATCAGCCTGCTCAAACACGTTTCCTGCCCTCTGTGGGTTCTTCAGAAAAAGAAAACCTAGGCTCACAAAGAGAAGTTGCCTTGGATAGAATACCGAGCTGCACTTCTCACAGCCAGTAGGAGCTGCAGATGGATTTAAACCAGGTATTCTGATATCCAGTTATTCTGATATCCAGGTATTCTGAAGCTGGATTTAAATCCAGGAGCCCTGGTGGCTTAGTGGTTAAGAATTTGGCTGCTAATCAAAAGGTGGGCAGTTTGAATCCACCAGCCACTCCTGGGAAACCCTATGGGACGGTTCTACTCCATCCTATAGGGTCACTATGAGTTGGACTCTACTCGACGGCAATGGGTTTTTGGTTTATTCTGATTTCAAGGAGCACTGGTGGTGTAGTGGTTAAGCACTCAGCTGCTAACCAACAGGTCAGCAGTTTTAACCCACCAGCCACTCTGCAGGAGAAAGACGTGGCAATCCGCTCCTGCAAAGATTACGGCCTTGGAAACCCTATAGGGCAGTTCTCCTCTGTCCTACAAGATCACTATGAGTCAGCATTGACTTGAGGCAACAGGCTTGGTTTTTTTAGTTTATTCTGACTCCAAGGCGCAACAGTTAAGTGCTTGGCTGCTCACTGAGATGTTGGTGGCTCAAAGCCATCAGCGGCTCTGCAGGAGAATGACCTGGCAGTCTGCTCCGGGAGAGATTACAGTCTAGGAAATCCTATGGGGCAGTTCTGCTCTGTCCTGTGGGGTCTCTATGAGTCAGAATCCACTCTACAGCACACAACAACAATTTCTGAATCCAAATTCCACAAGTACTAGTATACTTAGAAAAATAGTAAAATAAAAAATCTCTTATATACTAACTGTCAAGTCCTTGGTTAGAAAAGCATTTTCTCTAGGTAATTTCTGGATTTTCCCAGGGCCGGTATTTTTACTGATGCACTGTTAGTGAAAAACAGAAGTTATTAGTTGATTAACCTGCACAAATACACACACAACTTCTCAAATGAATGCAAATCGAACCGAATTAAAAATAATAACATGCAAAATAGAGGGTAGTATGCTGTGAGTATTCATTCATCTATTCGCTCCACAAATATTTCTTTTTCTTTCTTTTTTTCAATTTGGGGTTTTTTTTTCCCAAATTTTATTTACTTTGTTGTTGTTGAGGATATACACAGCAAAACACACGATTTAACCGTTTCTACACGTACAATTCAGTGACACTGATTACATTCTTGGAGTTGTGCAACCATTCTTCCCCTCCTTTTCTGATTTTCCCTCCCCATTAACATAAACTCCCCACCCACCGAGGTTCCTAGCTAATCTTTCGAGTTGCTGTTGTCAGTTTGATCCCATATAGATCATTCTTAAAAGAGCATAATGTTCAAGGTGGACCTGTTTACTAGTTAAGCTAAACCATTGTTTGGGAGTTTTTCATTGTTTGTTTTGATTTCTCCACTCCACAAACATTTGAGGACCACCTCCGTGTGCCAGGAAGTAGAGACAGATAAAGAGGCCCTGCCCTCATGGGGCGCCCAGTCTGACAAGGAGACAGATAACTATCAGGTGCCATGTATGGAGCTCAGTGAAGGGGTCCTGGGAGCACGGAGGGAGGTGTCTGGCCCGTGGGGTGGTGGGAGGGACACAGGGAGAGTGCAGAGGAAGATGTCTGAGCTGGATCTTAAGGACGAGCAGGGACTGAACAGGGGAAAGGCAGGAGAAGGCTGCATAGGCTGGGCTACAAGACCAGGACAGGCGGCCTCACCGCCCTCGAGTCCCTGGACACAGCTCTCAGCTTTGGTGACCCTGACTGTGTCAGTAGGTGGGCATGGGTGCTCAGGCACAGTGAGTATTCTGGTGTGTCCCTGTCGTGTGTCTGTCTGAGGTGGGATGAGGCCCATCTTCTTCAAAAGCCCCTCGGTGGCCTTTTTTGCTTCCCACCACACATATCCTGCTAGACGGACAAGGTGCTGGCAGCAATGGGCTCAAACAGCAACGGCTGAGAGGATGGCGCAAGCACAGGGGACGTTTTGTTCTGTTGTACGTAAGGTCGCCATGAGTCGGAGCCGTCTCCACGGCGCCGAACTACGACGCCATGCACGTACTGCAGGAAGGTCATTTTGATTTGGGGAGAATTCCCCGAAGCACAGACTGCAGATGCAGGCGGTGAGTTTGGGTTTGAAGGCCTGTTTCTGGGGCCCTGTCTTAGCAGCCCATGTGATTCCATAGCCGGACCAGAGGGTAGGGCTGTTTAAGAACACCTGCAGAGTCCGGGGTGGAGAGACTGTACCTTGACCACATCTTCCAGGGTCTGCACAGACTCGTCCACAGCCACCAGGTAGTGGACCTTTGGCACGTGGTCGATTACGTTCTGTATCACTCTGCAAACCAACAGTAAGACAGTCACCCAAGGAGAAGAGAAAAGAGACCGCAAAACTGGAACTCACCCACCACCCATGTGGGCCAGGCACGGGTTTGGTCTGGTATCACTCATCTCGCTTAATTTCCAACAAGGTGAGGGGTGCATTGTTGTCTGCACCCGACAGAGGAGGGAGCTGAGGTGCAAAGAGTCAATTCGACGTTTCTCAGGCTCAGTAGCCACCAGGCAAGTGAGGAGCCAGGCCTGGAAAGCAGACCACGGGTCTCCGGGTGCCGGCCTCTCGCTGCGCGCCGCGCTGCCTCCCAAGAGGAGCACCCGTCACCTGGGGGACTCTGGTGGATGAAGCACCTGCCGTCCTGTGTGTGGCTCATTAAGTCTCACTCCAGAGCTTTGGGACACAGAGGCTTTGTCAAGTGAAAAAATGGACTCAGAGAGGCTGTGACCCTCTTACCAGAGTCACAGAGTGCCAAATGGACTGAGCCCGAAATTTCTTATTCTGAATTAATCATTGCCAATGTGTCTGCACACTTAACTCTGGGCCCAGACTGGGCTGAAGGTTTTACAGGTGTTATTTAATCCCCACAACAACCTTATTGGGTGGTGAAGAGCTTGGCTGCTAACCAAAAGGTCAGCAGTTCGAATCCACCAGCCACTTCTTGGAAACCCTATGGGGCAGTTCTACTCTGTCCTACGGGGTCGCTGTGAGTTGGATTTCAGAACTGACTCGACAGCAACAGGTTCCGTTGGTTGATTCTCTCCTCAGCACCCATCTGTCAGTGTGTCCTACTGTGGCGACTTGCATGTCGCTGCGATGCCAGAAGCTCTGCCACTGGTATTTCAAATACCAGCGGGGTCACCCATGGTGGACAGGTTTCAGTGGAGCTTCCAGACTAAGGCAGACTAGGAAGAAAGTCTTGGCAATCAACTTTTGAAAATTAGCCAGTGAAAACCCTATGGATCACAACAGACTATTGTCCGATATAGTGTTAGAAGATGAGCCCCCCAGGTTGGGAGGCACTCAAAATACACAGTGGCCGAAACAATGGGCTCGAGCAGACCAACGATGGTGAAAATGGTGCCGGACCGGGCGACGTCTGGTTCTGTTGTATACATGGTCGCTACGAGTCTGAGCCTACTCAGTGGCAGCTAACAATATTATTATCCCCGTTTTACAAATGATGAACCACAAATCAAGTGAGCCATCTCATTGACCTGGCGTTTAAGTCAGGTTCTCCAAAGAAGGAGGAGGGTCTCTGGACCTGCTGGAATATAGGGTCAGGATGCTCTGTGAGTGTGAAAACGTGTGTCAGCTTCACCTGCAATTGTCAGAAATAGCTTCAGGTTTGGAGTTACATCATCTGAATTCTCAAATTTAAGTTGGTGGGCTGGATATTTCAGTCCCACCTGGGACCTGGGTAACTCTGTCCCCAGAAAGCACACATCAAGTTCTTTTCCAAAATTGCAGGGCATGCTATTCAGCTGATAGTTTCTAAGCATTGCCCCTGAACTTGTCATCAGCCGTGTAGAGCTTTTAAATGACGTACTCTATTTCATCAGATGTAAAGTGGGGCTAACAATAGTACCCTCCGCATAGGGCTGTCGTGAAGAATAAGTACATACGTGTAAGGGTCTTAGCACCTTGGTGGCCTGGTGAGGGTTCAGTACACGCGAGTTTATAAACAAACACGTTCATCAATTAACTCTAGGAAAGCAGTGGTATCTCTGGGAGAACGCTTACCCTGCTAAATCCAGCACGTGAATTGCTGGAATTATATTTGATCCATCGCCAAAAACTGATAATGCAGGGACCTCACCCAGCCAAGCAGTCTAAAAAGAAAAGCAAAAGCAGGTTTCCCTCTGGTTACACAAGAATGACTATTCCAAATGAGCTAGCTGTCTGCTGGAGTAGTCTGCTCTAAGAGATGTTTTGGAAACCAGTCCTGATAAGACTTGGGAGTCCACCAAATCCTAGTAAGAGAAATAAAGTGTAGCCTCAGGACCGGAATGCTTAAAGAAATCTATAATCTGACCAGCCATCGTTAGGATTATTCTACAGGTTTTCTACATACAGAGCAAACGCTTCCGTGTGCCTGAGATGTTTCTTTCTCACAAAAACACTGAGCCGGGGAGGGGAGGGCAAGTAATTAGCATCAGCTCATGGATGAGACGCTCAGGAGGCTACCCCGCTGATGAGGTGCTGAGCCTGGACTTGAACCCCTGTCTTCAGTCCAAATCCTTGTCTTAGACATGCGGAGTACTATTTAATTAAGCGGTGCCCCAGTGGGGCAGTGGTTAAGAGCTTGGCTGCTAACTGAAAGGTTGGCCATTTGAATCCACCAGCTGCTCCTTGGAAACCCTATAGGGCAGTTCTCCTCTGTCTTATAGGGTCGCTGAGTTGGAATCAACTCAATGGCACAGGTTTGGTTGGGGTTTATTTAATGAAGCGTCAAGTACTGATTATTTTAGATTGCCTTTAAAGAATGAAGGAGGTAGAGGTGGAGGACACAGCACACCACTGATATTCTGGTCTTTGGGAAACCATTTCAGGGTTCTCAGCCGTGGAGCGATACCTCGTGGAGGAATGGTGGGAAGTGTGGGGATGGAGGCTCTGACAGCTGTGCAGGCAAGAGCTGGCTCGGCCTAGCCTGGAGGCAGGGAGGGAGAGAAGGGAGATACTGAGGAGGTGGACTCTGTAGGACGTGGGGGTGTTGGGATGGGTGGGAAAGAAGGAAGGGCTGGTTCTGGCTGGTGGAGCTGGTGGAGGGTGGTCCCATTTGCTGAGATGGAGTCCTGGAAGAGGAGCAGGTTTGGGAGGTCACTGCAGGTAAAGTTTGGATTTGTGGAAGACGTCCAAGTTGAGGTGCTGAGACGGCAGCTGTATCCATTGTTGTTGGTGGTGCTTTCCAGTCAGTTCCAGCTCACAGCAACACTACATACAACAGAACGAAACACTGCTCCGTCCTGAGCCATCCTCACATCTTTGCTCTGGTTGAGCACAGTCCATTGTTGCAGTCACTGTGTCAGTCCATCTCATTTAGAGTCTTCTGCTTTTTCACTGACCCTCTACTTTACCAAGCATCATGTCCTTCTCCGGGGACTGGTTTCTCCTGATAACATATCCAAAGTACATGAGACAGACAAAGTCTTGCCATCCTTATTTCTAATGAGCATTCTGGCTGTACTTCCAAGACAGATGTGCTCATTCTTCTGGAAGTCCATGGTATATTCAATATTCTTCACCAACACCATAATTCAAAGGCATCAATTCTTCATCAGTCTTCTTTATTCATTGTCCAGCTTTCACATGCGTAGGAGGTGATTGAAAACACCCTGTCTTGGGTCAGGCGCACCTTAGTCCTCAAAGACACATCTTTACTTTTTAAACTTTTAAAGAAGTCTTTCGCAGCAGATTTGGTTAATGCGCTATGTCATTTGATTTCTTAACTGCTGTTTCTATGGGTGTTGATTGTTGATCCAAGTAAAATGAAATCCTTGACAACTTAGTCTTTTCTCCATTTATCACGATGTTGCTTATTGGTTCAGTTGTGAGGATTTTTTTCTTTTGGTTTTCTTTATGTTGAGGTGTAATCCATACTGAAGGCTGTAGTCTTGGATCTTCATCAGTAAGTGCTTCAAGTCCTCTTCACTTTCAGCAAGCAAGGTTGTGTCATCTGCATATTGCAGGTTGTTAATGAGTCTTCCTCCAATCCTGATGCCTCGTTCTTCTTCATATAGTCCAGCTTCTCGGATTATTTGCTCAGCATACAGATTGAATAGGTATGGTGAAAGGATACAACCCTGATGCACAACTTTCCTGACTTTAAACCATGCAGTATCCCCTTGTTCTGTCAAACAACTGCCTCTTGGTCTATGTACAGGTTCTGCATAAGCACAGTTAAGTGTTTTGGAATTCCCATTCGTTACAATGTTATCCATAATCTGTTCTGATCCACACAGTTGAATGCCTTTGCGTAGCCAATAAAACACAGGTAAAGATCTTTGTGGTATTCTCTGCTTTCAGCCAAGATCCATCTGACAACAGCAATGATATCCCTTGTTCCATGTCCTCTTCTGAATCTGACTTGAATTTCTGGCAATTCCCTGTTGATGTATTGCTGCAACTGTTTTTTATTTATCTTCAGCAAAAATTTACTTGCCTGTGATATTAATGACATTGTTTGATAATTTCCACATTCTGTTGGATCACTTTTCTTTGGAATAGGCACTAATATGGATCTCTTCCAGTCGTTGGCCAGGAAGCTGCTTCTAAACTTCCTGGCATGGACAAGTGAGCACTTCCAGCTTTGCATCCGTTTGTTGAAACATCTCAATTGGTATTCCATCAATTCCTGGAGCCTTGCTTTTCACCAATGCCTTCAGTGCAGCTTGGACTTCTCCCTTCAATACCATCAGGTCTTCATTATATGCTACCACCTGAAATGGTTAAACATTGACCAATCCTTTTTGGTTTAGAGACTCTGTGTATTCCTTCATCTTCTTTTGATGCTTCCTGCGTTGTTCAATATTTTGCCCATAGAATCCTTCAATATTGCAGTTCCAGGTTTGAATTTTTTCTTCAGTTCTTTCAGCTTGAGAAATGCAGAGGGTGTTCTTTCCCTTTGGTTTTCTAACTTCTGGTCTTTGCTCATTTCATTATAATACTTTACTTTGTCTTCTCGAGTCACCCTTTGAAATCTTCTGTTCAGCTCTTTTACTTCATCATTTCCTCTGTTTGCTTTAGCTGCTCTATGTTCAAGAGCAAGTTTCAGAGTCTCTTCTGACACCATTTTGGTCTTTTCTTTCTTTCTTGTCTTTTTAATGACCTCTTGCTTTCTTCATGTATGATACCCTTGATATCATCCCACAACTGGTCTGGTCTTCAGTCATTAGTGTTCAATGCGTCAAATCTATTCTTTTTTGTTTTGTTATATTTTGCTTTGCTTTGTATTTTTCTTTGGTATTTTTTTTCTTATTTTTTTTATTGTACTTTAGATGAAGGTTTACAGAGCAAATTAGTTTCTCATAAAACAAGTAATACACATATTGTTTTGTGACATTGGTTGCCAACCCCACGACATGTTAACACCCTCCCCTTATCAGTCTTGGGTTCCCCATTACCAGCTTTCCTGTCCCCTCCTGCCTTCTCGCTCATCCTTGCCCCTGGGCCGGTGTGCTCATTTAGTTTAATTTTGTTTGATGGGACTGTCTAATCTTTGGCTGAAGGTGAACCTCAGGCGTGACTTCAGTGCTGAGTTAAAAGGGTGTCTGGAGGCCATACTCTTGGGGTTTCTCCACTCTCTGTCAGACCAGTAAGTCTGGTCTTTTGTTTGTTTGTTTGTTTGTTTTCTTGTGAGTGTCAAATCTATTCTTGAGATGGTCTCTAAATTCAGGTGGGATATACTCAAGGCCATACTTTGGTTCTTTTGAACTTGTTTTAATTTTCTTCAGCTTCATCTTGAACCATTTCCAGCCAGGTCCTAGGCACTACCCTCTTAACTAGTCTCCTTTTGCTGCCCTCACCCCACTACAATACACGAGGAGAATAGCGTAATCCTTTTAAAACTTAAGGCAGATGATGTTACTCCTGTGCCCAAAACTGTCTACTGGTTTCCCAGCTCACTCAGAATAACAGTCAATGTCTTCGCAGTGGGCTACAAGTCTGGGCTGGATCTGAATCCCCATCACTCCTTTGACTTATCACCTACCATTCTCCCACACTCTAACCACACTGGTCTCCTTGCTGTTCCTCAAACACAGCCAGCACATTTTTGCCTCAGTTCTTTGCACTTGTGATTCCCATTGTCTGGGATGCTCTTTCCCCAGAAAGCTACTTAGTTCTCTCCGTTACTCCCTTTTGCTTTCTGCTCAAACGTCACATCATTAGAAAGACCTTCCTCGACCATCCTACGTAAGAGGTAACTTCCCAACTCCATCCCTTGTACTCTCTTCCTACCTTTTCCTGATTTTTTCTTCCCCATAGCATTTGTCAACATCTGAAATACTCTACATTTACTGGTTTATTTATTATCTATCTATTCTCTCATAAGGGCAGAATTGTATTTTATTGTATCCTCAATACCTACAACAGTTCCTGGCACATGGTAAGCATAGGATCAATATTCATCTTCACTATCATGAGATTGGAGAATACAGGTTGTTGACCATAGGAAAGAAGTAGTTATGGTCTACTTCCATATTCCCTTCATATTTTGCTATTATATTGCCCTAGCCACATCTAGAAGGAATCAAAAACACCTTCAAATTGTAGTCTTACTGGAAGAAAATTTTTAAAAAACTGACACAGTCATTAGAAAGTCATACCTTAAAAAAAGTATGTAAGAGACCTCCTTCCATCCCATACTGAAGTCCAGCAGCAACTACGTAAGTTGCAAATTTTCTGACCTATTAAATAGAATACAGAAAAAAGATAAATATTTTATTAATTATATTGAACCAGATTATTTTTAGTGGTTAAAAAGAGCACTTCAGGAACTTTCATCAACTCATTCAGACTATTAAAGTATTGGTTAGGATAGAAATACTATCCTCCAAAGGGAGAGAACACCACCACCCGTATGATTCAGGACTGCCTCTGACCTCTGTTAAGATCTAACCAGGGCTTCAGCCTGAGACCAGAAGAACTAGATGGTGCCCGGCTACCACCAATGACCACCTTGACAGGGAACACAACAGAGAGTCCCTGACTGTGCAGGAGAAAAGTAAGGTGCAGAACTCAAATTTCAGTAAAAAGACCAGACTTAATGGTCTGACTGAGACTGGAGGAACCCCAGAAGACATAGCCTCCAGATTCTCTGTTAACCCAGACCTAAAACCATCCCTGAAACCAAGTCTTGAGATAAAGAATAGACTGGACTATAAGACATAACATGATACTTGTGAAGAGTGTGCTTCTTAGTTCAAGTAGATACACAAGACTAAATGGGCAGCTCCTGTCCAGAGGTGAGATGAGAAGGCAGAGAGGCATAGGAGCTGGTTGAATGGACACGGGAAATCCAGGGTGGAAAGGAGGAGTGTGCTGTCACATTATAGGGAGAGCAACTAGGGTCACATAACAACGTGTGTATAAATGTTTGTATGAGAGACTAACTTGAGCTGTAAACATTCACCTAAAACACAATAAAAACAAACAAACAAAACCACTAACCATAAAGGCAAAAAAAAAGAAAAGAAAAGATCTAACCAGGCTCTTAATTCAATCAAGTCTAGAGTTTATTATTTGTGAAAACTCTGTACCTGTTGGCACTATGCTGGGCACGGAGTGGGGAAAGGAGATGTAAAATAGGCCCTTCCGTGAGGATCTTTGACTATCTAGTAGGGGAGACAGACGTATATAAAACCAAGGGGTTTGGTGATGGGCCTTAATACTAGGATGTAATTGACGTGGAGCGTCCATTTCACCCCAGAAGCGCAGTTTAGGCACTGGGATAATTTTCCTCAATATTTAACCAGTTTTTAAAGCCATGTGGTGCTATCAGCTACACTGCGGGGAAACAGGATGGAGAAAAGCTTGCGGAAGAGATAATAGGCACGGAAACCTGGGCACTGGCTCTTTTTCCTTTCATGCTGTCCTCCCTCATGCCCCAGGAACCATGTGGAATTGCTGATATTCAATTTAAAAATCCAGAGAGCTTACTGTAATTGCTGGTGTCGTTTTTTTCAGGGTTGCTGATGTAAGGGCCAAGTATAAGAGGTGCAATGACCTCCAGAAGGTTTGTTTAGGTTCAACTAAACATTTGTTTGACTCAAAAGACTAACTACCACGGTCTGCCCACTTCAGCTCATATATATATATTTTTTTAATGTTTGGTAGTTAAATTGGTAACTTAATATTACCTGAGCAAGAGTAATTTGTGAGTGTATGCGTATGTCATTGGTCTCTTCTTGCCAATCCATCACTGTATTAAAGCGCTGTAGTTGGTGTCAGAAGTGAGATTATCACTAAGGATCTGAGTGGAGCAAGCAGTGGGCAAGTGGATGAGCTAAGTCCAGGGCAAGGGAACCTGATTCCCTGGCTTTTCCTAACTATACTAGATAAGATAGAAGTGACAACAGAAGATCCCCAAAAGGATCTGTAAACTTATGGACTTGAGGTAGTCCTTCGAACTCTCTCCAAGCTCAACCAGATGGATATGCAGTGACTTTCCAGGCAGAAATTAGATAACTGCTGAGGTTTTAGACATGGCAGGGAGGGAGAAATGGGGGGTTACAAAAGAAAGGGAATAAATAGAGGCAAAAGATTTTAAATGTGAGAAGGGGAGGGCAATAAAGTAAAGAAATACCCTGTGTGGTGGTTAATGCTATGTGTCTACTTGGCTAGGCTGTGATTCTCAGCGGTTTGGCAGACACTGGACTAGGTGCTCTTCCATAATGTAATCGCCTTCCATTTTGTGATCTGATGTGAGCTGCCAATTGGTTGAAAGGAGCGTTTCCTTGAGGGTGTGGCCTGTTTCCAGTATATAAATGGATGTTCTGGCAAAACTCACTCTCTCTCGACCCTGCACTCATCTCATCACTTGACCTCCAGCTCTTGGGACGTAAGCCTGCGGAAGTCTCCAGCCTGCCGCCTGACCTGCAGATTCTGGGTTCGCCACATCCCGCAACCCCACAAGCCAGCAGAAGTCTCCAGCCTGCCGCCAGACCTATAGATCTGGGACTTGCCAGCCCTCACAATTGTGTGAGCCATTTCCTCACAATTGTGTGAGCTGTTTTCTTGACGTAAATCTCTCTATATATGCATTTATACATTTCACTGGTTTTTCCTCCTCTGGAGAACCCAGACTAAGACACCCTGTCATCACTTACCTTTCCCAATAAAACAGTTAAGGACAAAATTGATTCTGCCTAAAATTTTTAATTGTGAGTAACTTTTGTTTTAGTATGTGCTGAACCTTCTCCCTGTGGATCCCCCTGGCTTGAGACTGCAGTTTGGACAAACGCATTGGGAACTAATCAGGCTGAACTTGGGATTCAGAAGTCTCCCATCTTCCTTAAGTGGCTACACACAAGTCTTTGCTCAGACCAAGATGGCGTGAAGAAGGAGTCCTGGCTGTCTTCACCCCGGGAGGCAGGGCCTTTTCCAGCAGTGGAGCAGCGGACTTGAGCGTGGGACAGCATGGAGTGCGTGCCCCCGGGCAAATAACTATTCTGAGCGGTTAACTTCCTGGGCTACACGGGGTTGACACAGATAATTAAAAGTAAAATAAGTGGCATCAGCCCAGACCAGGCCCAAGGAAGAAGGCTGAAGTCTGGTTAAAAAAACAAACCTGTTGTCGCTGAGTCGATTGTGACTCACAGCGACCCTGTAGGATTGCCTCATAGGGTTCCCAAGGAGTGACTATGAGTCAGAATCAACTCGACAGCAACTTTTTTTTGTTTTTTTTTTTTTCTCCAGGGGCCAAAAGTAGAGAACTGAAAACAAGAGAGCCAACAGTCAGGCCACCCTGGGAAATGCTAGCCTCTTACCGTATTTTTACACAAATAACGCCCACGCTGTATGTTTTTGCCAACCCTCCAATCCCTTGCATATTATTTTCCCGGGCACTCTATGTGCATTATACGCCTGTATGTGTGAGTGTGGCGCCCACACGTGCGTGATTTATGTGAGCGCGTTATTTGTGAAAAATACGGTCATCTAGGAGTGTGGGTTTTAAACCCACGGGCAGAGGATACAGAGCCTTTGGCTTGGTGAGGTGGGGAGTCAGAACCATCCTAAAGAAGGGGCCTTTGAAAGGTTTAGCCCCGAAAAAGGACGAACTAGAAACAAATCCACACTAGGAGCTCTTAGCCACAGTGTCTGCTACGAACTGGGATCTAAGCAGACATTTGTTAAATGAATGGATTCTTATTTCCAAGGTTCCATCTACATGATGGAAAACACTGGGTTACAAAGCAGTCATTGTGATGACCGAATTGACCAGATCCACCTCATCTTCTTACTCTTAATTGTCCAAAAAAGAGTGATTACGAAAACTGCAGGGGGAAAGAGGGAGGGAATACATTTTAAAATCAAAATTTGATTGTATCATGTAGAGTACGGGACAAACTTCATTAACATTTTTATAATAAAAAATATATTAAGATGAAATATTTCTCCATTTTAGACTATTGTTCGCTTACATTATTTTTATCTGTGACCATACCGTTTTCATCCCATGAATTAGACATAAATGATCAACAAATCAGGATTTTTCTATTTTGGGCAACATTGAAAATTCAGTGAAATAATGTGGTTATAGACATTGGGACTGGAAGGAATTTAGATCATCTTGTCCAGTTCCTTTATTTATTTAGTTTAATCCCAAAACTTTAATGACTTGGCTAAAGTCATAAATTGATGCGTATGCAAAGGGGCTGTTGTTGGGTGACGTCCAGTCGATTCTGACTCAGCCTTAGGGTTTCCTAGCCCAGGTCTTTTCTTCCTTAGGAGTGGCTGGTGGGTTTCAACCGCCGACCTTTCAGTTAGCAGCCGAGCACTTAATCATTGCACCACCAAGGCTTCTTATACAAAGGGGCTAGAATTCCTAATTCTAACACTGTTTTATACTCACAGTGTTTGTATTGCCAAAGCATTTTCTGTAGAACGGAAGAATTTGGGGACGTTCCAAGTTCCTACTGTAATATCCTCGGGGACCACTAGGTGTCATCTTAGAGTTATTATTACATGTCACTTCCCGCTGGTCTTCCACTAATGGGAAAAAGGGGATGGAACCTCCAGAGAATGAAGGGGGCACTCCCTCCTGGAACCAGCCATGCTCCCTACAACCGGGATCTGCCTTTGGAAACAGGACACAGCAGTGGTTCTGAGGGTGGTGCCGGACCGGGCAGTGTTTTGTTCCACTGTGCATGGGGTCGCTAAGTCAGGACCGACTCCCCAGCACCCAACAACAGCACCCCCGTGGGGCAGCCAGCCTACTGCAGACAGGCTGAGCATGACGTCCGTCGGCCGGCAACGGCCAGCTCCTTTCTGAAGCTGGGACCTCAGTCCGTTTCTCTGCTTTGACTAAGAACCCAAAACTCGTCATGAATTTCTGAGAACATGAGACACTCCAATATCTGACTTTAAATCAGGATAGCCCAAAACAAAATGCTGGGGGGAAAAAAGATCACTGTGCGGTCCTTGCTCATGCTGTTCCCCTGCCTAGAATTTCCTTTTCCATCTGGGGAGTGGGGGGGTCGCCCATCCTTAAAAACAGAGCTCACGGGTCAGTTCTGCCGTGGATTCACGGAGCGGAATGGTACCGAGGGCCCACTGTGGCCCAGGAGCCTCCGTGTTCTGCTCTGACCCTCCCCTCTTTCCTGGGTTCCCGCGACCTTCCGTTCACATTGTGGTTAAAGCGCTCACTATGGAGTCCCCGGGCGGTACAAAGGGTTAACAAGGTGCTCGACTACGAGGCAAAAGGTTGGCAGTTCAAACCCACTCCGAGGCTCCTCGGAAGACAGGCCTGGCGATCTGCTTCCGAAAGCTCACACATAGGGTCGCCATGAGTCAGCGGACACGACCGTAACCAGCAACGAATCACATTATAGTCGTTGCTCGCGTCTGCCAGCCCGCTAGGACGGGGGCTCTTTGGGGGTGGGGGTGATGTCTGATTCACTTTACAAATCTGCAGGCAGCTCTCTCACGTTCAATACGGTAACGTGTAACTCGCAGCGTGTCCCAACTTTGGAGGCAGGTTTAGTGAAAACACAATCAGCAGCGGAGGAGACTCAGCTCTGCGTTTTCAGGGAGGGATAATGACGAAATAAAAGGACAGATACTTAAGACGTATTTACAGCTTATTAAAACTCTTTTAAGTCACTGAACCTGTTCTGCTTATGTCCTAGTGGAAATGGGAAAAATCATTGCTGCAATCACGGGGCTTTCACCCCAGTGGGCTGGACCAGACGTGGGCAAGGACCTCGGGAGAGCCTGATGCTCAGAGACCGTGGGCGTTGCCGTGAGGAAGCTGAACAGAGGCGTGTGCAGAGCCGAGACGATGCGTGTAAAACACAGGCCCCGCCGTGCAGGTCGTTGCTGTGTGCCTTCCAGTCGCTCAGACTCATCACAGCCCTATATGACACGGCAGAACCGCCCCACAGGGCTTCCTAGGCTGTGACCTTCAGCAGCTGGTGGGTTCCAACCGTCGCTCTTTCCTTAGCAGCTGAGCAATTGACAGTAACTGCGCCAGGAGGGCTCCTTCCACGCCCTCAACGAAAGAGTGAAACTATTAAACTTTGCCCAGAGCTGAGGAAGAAAACGAGGAGAAAGATCTGTCGCTCACTGCCTTACCCTAAAAGTTCCACTAGGGCAGACTTACGTTTTTTCCAAATTTGAGGACCATTTTCTCAGCATTTATGTGATCCAGAAAATTAGGATGGTGCTTTCTTCTTCGATAATCCTCTTCAGTAAATGGAATCTCACTGTCATCCTATTAAGGAGAAAAGGCCACACGTGGTACACAGTCAGGTACAGACGTCCAAGCCGAGGATCCTGGGTCAGCTATGTTCCTTTAAGTGCAAATAAAGCTTAAAACTACTGCTTATTTTTAAAGTGATTTTATTTTCTGGAAAATGCTTCAGCTGGCCACATTTTATAACTTAAACATAATCTAAACAAAATTAAAATTTTAAATATCTTCTTTTAATTTCATATTTGTTAAGTTGTCACTGTAATTCCTTAAGGCATAAAATAAACCATTTCTTTTGGGTGTGTGTGTGGTAAACAGGTAGCAAAACCTTTGCATTTAAACAGTCCTCACAGGTGCAGTTCAGTGATACGAATTACGTTTATCATGTTGTACAACCATCACCATTAGCCATTCCCACATTTTTCCATCACCCTTAACCATTTCTTAATAGTTCCTAGAATGCATGTGGTTTCATTTTTTAATTTAAACTTTCTTTTTTCCCCTCTTTTCCACACTGACTCTTCATTAAAAACTCACTGCCATCTAGTCGATTCTGACTCACATGTGGGCAAAGTAGAAATGCCCCATAGGGTTTCCAAGGCTGCTATGTTTATGGGAATTCCAGAACACTTAATTGTGCTCATGAGGAACCTGTATATAGACCAAGAGGCAGTCATTCAAACAGAACAAGGGGATACTGCGTGGTTTAAAGTCAGGAAAGGTGTGTGTCAGGGTTGTATCCTTTCACCATATTTATTCAATCTGTATGCTGAGCAAATAATCCGAGAAGCTGGACTATATGAAGAAGAATGGAGCATCAGGATTGGAGGAAGACTCATTAACAACCTATGATATGTGAATGACACAACCTTGCTTGCTGAAAGTGAAGAGGACTTGAAGCACTTACTGATGAAGATCAAAGACCACAGCCTTCAGTATGGGTTATACGTCAGCATAAAGAAAACAAAAATCCTCACAACTGGATCAGTAAGCAACATCATGATAAATGAAGAAAAGATTGAAGTTGTCAAGGATTTCATTTGACTCAGGTCCACACTCAACGCCCATGGAAGCAGCAGTCAAGAAATCAAATGATGTATTGCATTAAGCAAATCTGCTGCAAAAGACCTCTTTAAAGGTTTAAAAAGCAAAGATGTCACCTTGAAGACTAAGGTGCAACTGACCCAAGCCATGGTGTTTTCCATCACCTCATATGCACGCGAAAGCTGGACAATGAATAAGGAAGACCGAAGAAGAATTGACAACTTTGAGCTGTGGTGTCGGCGAAGAATATTGAATTTACCATGGACTGCCAGGAGAACAGACAAATCTCTCTTGGAAGAAGTACAACCAGAATGCTCTTTAGAAGCAAGAATGGTGAGACTACGTCTCACATACTTTGAACATGTTTTCAGGAGGGACCAGTCCCTGGAGAAGGACATCATGCTTGGTAAAGTAGGGGGTCAGCGAAAAAGAGGAAGACCCTCAACAAGATGGACTGACGCAGTGGCTGCAACAATGGGCTCAAGCATAACAATGATTGTGAGGATGGCGCAGGACCGGGCAGGGTTTCGTTCTGTGGTGCATATAGGGTCGCTATGTGTCAGAACCTGAAGGTCAGCAGGTCGAATCCACCAGCTGCTCCTTGGAAATCCTATGGGGCAGTTCTAACCTGTCCTACAGGGTCACTGCGAGTCGGAATCAATTTGACGGTGATGGGTTTTTTGTTTTTTGTTTTAAATAACCACTGTATTTTGTTTATATTCCCCTTCTAATGTATGCAGAAAAATGTCTCTCTAAAAGAGCTCTTTCAGCGTATTTAAAATAAAAAAGGCTAAGTAATGAGAAAGCATTGTTAAAGTTTAATAGGAGGTATTTTTTTCTTTCTTGGTGACATATAAAACAATGGAATCCCTTAGAATTGATGGTACTTAAGAGTCAATGAACTCTGTGGAATGCTTACTATGGGATAAGGCTCAGGAGTGAAAGAATACACAACTCACCGTAGAAATTTCCTTCTGCATACAGATTTCAAGCTATTAAGGGTGAAATGTTCCATAAAGAAGAAGTCAGCACACTACTTACAGGATCCAGGGGTTTGGAACGTGCCCAAGTCATCACCGTGGATATTAAAACAAACACCTTCCGTTTTTCAAAATGGCTGATTTCTTCATTCAGGGCTGTAGGATCGCAAAGCAGAGAGGTTATCGGGACACGTGCAAAGCTCATTTGTGAAATCCTGTGTACTGTTAGTTCTCAGGGGGCTGAGGTCGCTCCTTCCTCCTGGAGGAACTGACCGCCAGGCTGGCGTTACCTCTGAGGCCACACTTGTCTCGTTCCCCTCATCGTTCTTCCAATGATCCCTCCAGCCTCCTGACCCCATCCTAGCGGAGCTCCAAGTTTAGCCCCTTCTCATTTCCTGTCAGTACATGACCTTGGCCTATAGCCAGGGACAGGTCACCCAACAAGCAAGGTACGCATGCCCTTACTTGTGCTTATCTACCGTCTGTGGTGCACAATTTCACCATGTCAAAGATGTGGCAAAACCCTTGTGGAACTGTGCGCTACAGATGAGTAAGTAAACTAAGCCCGTGTGTCCCTTGCTTACTGGTTAATCCGTCCCTGCCTATAGCTTTCGCTTTCTTGGAGGGCTGGGGGTAGTAATAATATTATTATTGTATTAGTATAGTAAGTAGCCCTGACGGCACAAATGGTTAAGCGCTCAGCTGCTAACTGAAAGGCTGGCAGTTCAGACCCACCCAGCGGCTCTGAGGGAGAAAGACTCAGTGACCCGCTTCTGGAAGGATTGTTGCTGTCGTTGCTGTGTGCCAGCAAGTCGACTCCAACCTCTAGCGAACCCACAGGACAGAGTGGGGTTTTCAAGGCTGTAATCTTTACGAAAGCAGCTGTGGGGGGCCAGTTCCAATCGTGCACCTTTCGGTTAGCAGCTGAGGGCTTAACCGTTGCATCACCATGGCTCCCTCCGTAAAGATTACAGCCAAGCAAACCATATGGGGGCAGTTCTACTGTGTGACCTGGGGCCACTATGAGTCGGAATCGGCTGGACAGCACACAGCAACAGCACCATTGTTCAAGTAAATAATGGATAATATTATTAATAATTACATAATTAATGTATTTAAAATATACATCGTCAATAATTAATACACATAATATGTAATTAATAATATACAGAACTAAACCCAGCGCCTTCGAGTCCATTCCGACTCACAGCGACCCTACAGGACCGAGCAGAACTGCCCCATAGGGTTTCCAAGGAGCTGCTAGTGGATTTGAACTGCCAGCCTTTTGGTTAGCAGTTGAGCTCTTAACCACTGCGCCACTAGGGCTCCCAATTAACAATAATATAGTAAATGATAACAGCCGACATGAACTGGAACAATATGGGCTCCGCTGAATATCTGCTTTACAGATGTGGGAGCCGAGGCACAATTTGCCCAGAATCACAAAGGGAGGTGGCGGGGCAGAGTCCCAGCCCGGCAGCTGGCTACAACGCCTGTGCTTACGGCTGCGTGGGGAGTGGGCAGGAGGCCACGTCAAGGCTGGGGGATGCTGTAGAGACCCCAGATCACAAGGCAAGGCCACAGTGTTGGTTCGCTCAGGATTTCACACGAGGCGGTCCTGTTTCGCTTACGTGGTTGTGGAAGGACATAGGTTGGGGTGTGCCTCCCCTCCCATTCCCCCTGGCTCGGGGGACAGCAGCCTGGGCTGTGAGGCTGGGGGCCGCGAGGTCACGTGTGGAGGGCATCAGTCAGGGTTGTTGCTGTTAGCTGACGTCCAGTCAGCCCTTGACTCCTGGAGATGGAACAGAAGCCCGCGTGGAAGGTGAAAATTCTACCACTGAGCACTCCGCCCCCATCTGTAAGGCACACACCACCTATCCGTGGCGATGGAAGGCAAAGGTTTGACCAGGAACAGTTTGCCACTTCACAGGAGGCTCCCCACGCATTCAAGCCTCGAGTCCGCTTGGGTGCGCCCAGCACGTGGTTCCACTGAAGTATTCGGAATTGACTCGCCAGCAATGGAATTTTAACAGTCACAGCAGATAATTTTCCAGAAGAATCTAAGCCGCACTGAACTGTTGGGGGACCTAAGTGATATGGTTGCCATGGTGCATTTAGGCTCGTGAGGTGAGTCCCTCCACAAAGAGGAAAACACTAAAGGGCCGATACCTGAATCTGATCAGTGTAGGGATCCCTGTCCCAAGACGCTGATGTGTTACTGAATGAAGACTGAGAACACGGGCTCCCACGTCGTTGCTGGCTGCTTCCCACGCCTCTGACACACAGCGACCCTGTAGGACAGAGCAGAACTGCCCCATAGGGTTTCCAAGGCCTTAATCTTTACAGAAGCAGACTCTTTCTTCCACGGAGCAGCTGGTGGATTCCAACGGCCCACCTTTCAGTCAGCAGCTGAGCACTTAACCACTGTGCCACCAGCGCTCCTTCTGTTCACATAGTAAACCCAAATTCAAAAGTTAATTTTAGTTTCTATTTTTATCCTAATGGTGAAAATTGCCTCCCCATTTAATTTTGTTCTTTTAACCTTTCCGCTTGGCTGAGCTTACATTGGCCTATTTTGTGAGTACTCGGCACCCTTCGGGGTCCTCTAACTGGGTTAAGCTTTTGTGTTCATGATATTTATAACGGACCTAAAATGACCTGCAGCTCAAACACTTTTTGTTTTTTTATTGTACTTCAGATGAAGGCTTACAGAACAAATAGTTTCTCATGAAACAGTAGTACACATATTGTTTTATGACATTGGTTAACAGCCCCACAACACATCAACCCTCTAACTTCTCAACCTTTTTTTTTGGTGAAAATACACATAGCCAAAGATACACCATTTCAAAAATTACTACACGTACAGTTCAGTGACATTGACTACGCTCT
>NW_004443981.1:16161032-16193498 GCF_000243295.1 Trichechus manatus latirostris
AACAAACAAACAAACAACAGCCCTGGGATTCCACTAGCATGGTAGCACTGACCAGGAAGTAGCTCTGCACTTAAATGGAGCTCCACAGCCCCTCAGAAAGAAGCAAAGATGGTGCACGGAGCCAGGTATTTGAGCAAAAGGAGGGGAAGTTGGTGAGAGGTAAGGAAGAAATCAAAAGAAGCAGAAAAAAGGAACACCAGCAGCCAACAAATGGCACTCAGAGAGCCTGCCCGTTCAGGTGTGTGGAATCGAAGCAGCCGGTGTTTCCCAGACAAGAGACTGTGGCCGCAGGAAGCAGAGGAGGCTGAGTGGGGGTGAAGAAGGGTAGGGAGTGGGAAAGCGTATATCGCAAATTACCGGTTGTTTTGTCTCCTGCTGGAAGCTCCGTGAAGCTGCTTTCTCATACCACCTGTTTGCTGGTGTCCGAGAGGAGTCCAAGATGGCAGATCCGCGCTGCGTTAGCTGGTAGGGGACCTCTGCGTGAATCTCTCCTCGCTCTCCATTCTCTGTCGGTTTTCTCACTCCATTTGGTGCTTGGCTGAGTTCTTTATCTCTTCATTTGATGTTTTAGGGTCTCAGGATTGTCGTTTTCTCTGTTCGGCTTAGTTTTTCAGATCTTTGCTGTGGAGGGACGGCGTGGTGCTTCTGCCTAGAGCACCATTTTGCCGGAAGTCCTCAAACACTTTTGAACATGCGCTTTAACCACATATATAAATATTTTTCTCATTTCTAATAATTTATTCCTTCTTCTATGTAAATTTTACTTTCTCTTTCTAGCATCTGAGAAAGGCAAAGTAGGAAAATCTTTAAAAAAAAAAGTAATAAAACACTATTAAAGTAATACATATCCAATGTAAGAAAAACAAAATCTAAAAATGTGCATCAGATACAATAACGGAGTCCTCGCCCTTCTCCCCAGCCCCACAAACCCCATGTTCCCCAGGCGGCTGCTGATTACAGGCCTATGGATCTCTGACTACACTCTCTGGCAGAAACAGTCTATATCTCAAAAATTATGTTGTACAGTTAAAATGTGTCCCCCAAGACAGAAGTAGAATTTTCTTAATTATTTTAAGCTTTTTATTAAAATGAAAGGACCCCTGGTGGCACAATGGTTAAGTGCTTGGCTGCTAACTTACTAGAGGCTCTGAGGGTGAAAGAGCTGTTGATCTGCTCCCATAAAGATTAAGCAAAGAAAACCCTATGGGGCAGTTCTACTCTGTCACATGGGTTGGCTTCGAGTAGAAATCGACTCAACGGCACCCAATAACAACATTTCATCAAGGTGACGAGAGGAAATGTCATGTCAAAGTTTAAAAAATGAAAAAACTCCCTTGAGGGGCTGTCATGGATTGAACTGTGTCCCCCAAAATATGTGTATCAATTTGACTAGGCCATGATTCCCAGTGTTGATGTGATTTTCCTATGTGTTGTAAATCCTAATCTTGGCCTGTGGTTAACGAGGCAAGGTAGATTATGGTAAAGGGGATTAGGGTGGGGTGTAACATCCTTGTTCTGGTCACATCCCTGATCCAATGTAAAGGGAGTTTCCCTGGGGTGTTGCCTGAACCACCATTTATCTTACAAGAGTTAAAAGGAAAGGGAAGCGAGCAGAAAGGAGGGGACCTCACACCACCAAGAAAGCAGCACCTAGAGCAGAGCACGTCCTTTGGACCCGAGGTTCCTGCCCGAGAAGTTCCTAGACCAGGGGAGGATTAATGACAAGGACCTTCCTCCAGAGCCAACAGAGACAGAAAGCCTTCCCCTGGAGCTGACGCCCTGAATTTGGACTTTTAGCCTATCAGACTGTGAGTGAGAGAATAAATTTCTCTTTGTGAAAGCCATCCACTTGTGGGATTTCTGTTATAGCAGCACTAGATGACTAAGACAGGGGTGGTGCGGCAATTGTATGAATCCACTGAAGCTCATCTGTCATACCCTGGTTACAGGGCTAACGGCTACAACTCACGACCAAGGGGCATGGATGAAGGCAGTTTTATGCATTAAAAGCCACAGCAGAATCAAACAAGCTTGCTTTTGAGAAATAAGGATGGGGTGGAAAGGAAATGCAAGCAATTGTTGCTTTTATCATCAGCTCTACTGAACTTTTGTATTTCCAAAGCAGGTTCAGGTTTTATTTTAGGAAAAAATATCGAGAATTTTAAGAAAATTGCTAGGATACATGATAGAGAAAACTCAATTTTCAAAGGTCAAATAAGAACTCAATAGATATTAGTTCTGATTAGTTTTTAGGTAGTTAGGTGAATGAGCAATTGCACACCTGTAAATATTTGCAAAGGGACAAAATGCAGAAAGCAAGCTTTAAACAAACTCTGTTATGAAAGACGACACAATGTTCATGTTTGATTGGTGTCCCACTGACTGTAATTCAGGCACAAAGTTAAAAATGAGAAATCAAACATTCTGAGCTCCTGAGGAATTCAACACACCCACAGACAGTATTTTTCTTTCATTATTTCCCTGAGTTATTTCCTGAGATTCCATTCCATTTCTTTGAATTAAGCAGAAATATATACTTTTGCTGTTGATCTGACTCAGGGAAGGGCAAACTACTGCCTGTTTTTGTACACAAAGTTTTATTGGAAAGCAGCTCACTCATGTGCATTTTGTCTGTGGCTGCTTTCTTGCTGCAAGGGCCAACCAATATTTACTGTCTGGCTCTTTACAGAAAAAGTCTTCCTACCCCCGATCTAATTCCCCTAAGACAATGTATGTTGTTGCTACTAGCTGCCGTCCACTTGGCTCTTACTCATGAGGACCTTACGTACAGTAGAAGGAAATGTTGTCCAGCCCTGCACCATCTTCATAATCGTTGGTATGTTGAGTCCATTTTTGTAGCTACCGTATCAACAATCCATCTGATGGAGGGTTTGTCTCTTTTTTGCTGGCCTTCTACTTAACCAAATATGATGTCCTTCTCTAGAGATAGGTGTTTCCTGATGACGTGTCCAAAGTAAGCGCGTCTAAGTCTCACCATCCTCGCTTCTAAGGAGCATTCTGGTGTATTTTTTCTAAGACTGATTTGTTCTTTCGGCAGTCCACGGTATATTCAATGTTCTTCGCCAACACCACAGTTCAAATGCATCAATTCTTCTTCCGTCTTCCTTTTTCATGATCCAACTTTCATGCGCACATAATGCGATTGAAAATGTCATGGCTTGCGTTAAAATGTAAGGAATTCTGTATCCTTTCTGGCTGTCCTTCTAGTCTAGAATGATGAGTCAAATACACTGATTTGTTTTCTCCTCTGCTCCAGGATTAATGAGATTAGTCCTCACAGCACCCAAGTGCTAACCACCACCTTGTTCTCTTAGACCTGAGGTCCTCAGAGTTTATTACATTTTTCAAAGTGTTTCAAGTACTATCATTCTCTCCACAGCTTCCTCCACAAGCCTTCCCTGACCTTTGCTACCAAGGAATCTTCGCTGAGCTGAATCAAATCTTTTCAGGTAGAAATAACCCCTCCCCTCTGAAAGCCACATCGCTCGTGTGTGCCTTTCTTGTGAACATGCCACCTTCTACCTTGCATTAAAGTTTCTCAAGTGTGCCTGCAAGTGCCTGAGGGCAGAACCTTTCCTTATTTGTCTTTGTGATCCCCAGTACAGTCATGCGTCACTTAATGTCCATAATACGTTCTGTGAATAAGGAAGCAATGTGATTTGGACGTTGTGCAAACATTATGTGTTATGGCCTGAATTGTGTCCCCAAAAAATGTGTGTCAACTTGGCTAGGCTATGATTCCCAGTATGGTATGGTTGTGCTCCAATTTGTGATCTGGCATGTTGTAAATCCTAACCTCTATGTTAATGAGGCAGGATTAGAGGCAGTTTTCCTAACGAGGCAGGACTCATTCTACAAGATTAGGCTGTATCTTGAGTCAATCTCTTTTGAGATATAAAAGAGAGAAGCAAGCAGAGAGGAGATGGACCAACATCACCAAGAATGAAGAGCCGGAAGCGGAGCGTGTCCTTTGCACCCAGGGTCCCTGTGCTGAGAAACTCCTAGACCCAGGGGAAGATTGATGACAAGGACCTTCCTCCAGAGCTGACGGACAGAGAAAGTCTTCCTCTGGAGCTGGGGCCTAAATTCAGACTTCTAGCTTCCTAGACTATGAGAGAATAAATTTCTGTTTGTTAAAGCCATCCACTTGTGGTGTTTCTGTTACAGCCGCACTAGATGACTACGGCACCATGTTAATTAGCAAAGTATACACCGTTCCTCAGCTTCTGTCCCAATCTCAGTTCCCCTAATTCAGCAGCTTCTCCAGAGTGCCTCTCCAACCCCTCTTCTCTGGCCCCAGATCCCACTCTCCATACCCTTTGGAGCCCTCCCGCAGCCCCTGCCTCTTGGTCCCTTCACCAGTGTGCCTGCCTTCCTGAGCCCCGCATCCTGCTGGAGCCCAGCTGCACTAACCCGATTCGGAAGAGCAACCGCTCACTGTGCACCATGAGCAGGCGGCGGCGGTTCTGCCAAGCATGGCAGCCGCTCAGCCACAGAGCCCAACCACCCAGCCTACCTTATTGAGGTTCACTGGCCTCCAACGACTTGTCCCCACAACTGCAGGGGACTCCGTCTTCCCTTCCTCCTCCCTCTGCCCCTTTCTTCCTGGGTCCAGACAAGCGCATACACTTAGCCATATATACTTAGCCATATATACCATATATTCTTAGCAAAGCTATATGGGACCACGGATATACATGCAGTCAGACGTTGCCTGAACGGACGTTATGCGGCACATGACTATACATTCAACTGCACCTCCTTCAGTAGCTCTTGTGGAATGGATGAATGTTGAATCTTGAGAGTTAATGCTTCATTTTTAAAAAAATTTATTGTAAGTACATGTGTAACAAAATATTTGCCATTCCAACAATCTTCACATGTCCAGTTAAGTGACATTAATTATGTTAACCGTGTTCATCCATCACCACTATCCATTTCCAGATTTTTCCATCACACTTAACAGAAGCTCAGTGTCCCCTAAAGTTTCATTTCTTTTGAGGATTAGAAATCTTTTCTTCTCCGAAGTACCTATCCACAGCATGGATTTCATATTTCAAATAAGTCTCAGGCCAGCTTTCCCATAGCCCTAAGGTACCTAGCCAAAAGAGCAAACAAATCAGTTTTAGAAGAAATACAACCAGAATGCTCCTTAGAGGCAAAGATGGTGAGACTTCGACTTGCTTACTTTGGACACGTCATCAGGGAAGACCAATCGCTAGGAAAGTATATCTTGCTTGGTCGAAGGTCAGCGAAAAAGAGGGAAACCCTCAACAAGACGGATTGACATAGTCGCCACAACAATGGACTCAAACATACCAACGACCATGAGGATGACGCAGGACCAGTGTTTCGTTCTGTTGTACGTGACATCGCCAGGAGTCCGAGTGGACTGAATGGCAACTAACAGCAACGATGTATCTAGTTTCATTAGATGCTCTTAAACAAAGCAAGCTGCCCAGAAACATTGTCCCTGTAGATAAGAGAGACCTCACTGACCAGACACTGCCCATATGGCCTCCTCCACTTGCTGGGGGCATTCAGTGATGTTATAGATAACAACATCACACTCCATCAGGCGCATGAGAAGTTCTTCTCGAGAGAGGGCCTGAAAAAGAAAATTGACAGTGCTTTGTTGCAAGAAGCTAACAAGGTAACCTGAATATTTAGACTGAACGACAATTTCCAAATTAGATGTGCTGCGTTGAAGTGTCCCATGAGAAACGTTTGCAGGAGGTGTTTTATTTCACAGGAGATTCTGGCTCTCTGCTGTGTGCGGCTTTCAAATAACAGTTTATGAAAACAGCCTGGAACAGATGATTTAAAAATTGCATAATGATCTTAGGTGCTATTTCTGCATGCTGTTTAAACTCCAGTTCAGAGGGGGAGAATCAGAAAACGCTAGAAGAAATACAGCATTTAACACGAACTCAAATTCTATGCAAGATTCTTTGAGCAATCTGAGATCATGAATTGCTCAGAAGTGCTGCCGAGTGGTTAATCTAGACTGTTTCAGAATCCTCGGGATGGAATTTATCCGGTCTTTTTCTAGATGTAAGGGGCCTTATTGCAGTTGACAGTTGAGAACATTCTAAAAACACAGAAACTTTTAATGGTTAAAAAGGAAACAATCTCACATTAGACAAAAGGAAGGTCGATATCAGTGTGTTTTAACGCGTGTTTGCTGTGCCTGAGTCAGCACACTTCCCAACAGTGCAGTACTGTGGCGGGTATTAAGATCACCACGAAAGGATGCTTCATTTCCAAAGCTGCGTTTACATTTTCTGTTATCCCCACGGTCTTGAGGATCAGACATCCCCACCCCCCACCCCCCCGCCCTTCAGTCCCTGACCAGTTGCGTTAAGCAGGACACCGGATCACACTTGTTCTCTTTCCACACAACCTGGCTGGAGAACAAAGGGAAGTGGACTGATTTCCTTGCTGACCGGCAGACCTGCCCAGGCGCCATCACCATGCCCTAAATCGGCACTAGGACTGCTGGTTTCCCCAGCTCCGCTCTCTAAGCTCTAAGCTCTAAGCCCCCAGGCATCCCGTTTCTCTTCTGGCCTAAATGTGCAGGAGACTCCCTGCCGGGGCTCATCGGAACATCAACGTTTTACATTGTCGACACGTGGCAGTGTGAGAGGAGACGGCCCTCCGTGTACACCTGCGACAGATCTAGGTTCAGGAATGACACACGAGGGAAAGGCAGAAGGGCAACTGGAGGAAGCACCTGTAGTCCAGACCTGCAAAAGCACGGGAGGCCGGCGCCCAAAGACAAACACGCAGGCTTGCTCAGTTCTAGCGGGACTTATTTAGGAGGAAACGGGCGTATTTTCAAGCAAAGAGTCGTCCTGCCCAGATGTTGAGAGACTATGCTCATGAATGCATTTGTTCAGCCAGCAAACATTTGTGGGCACTGTTTTGGATCCTGGGGGGATACAGGCAAAATGAATAATATATGGTTGCTGATACTGAGGAGTGTCTGTGTGTGTGTGTGTTGTTAGGAAGACTTTTAGCAAACAATTATAGTCTTGTGCACACAAGGACATCTTTGTTCATGTGAAGCCTTAGCACGAATTAGAAAAAGGCCAGCTGCTCTCGGTGGGAAGCTGTAAGAAGGCAGCCACTGTAGGACGCGGGGAGCCAGTAGAACAGGCTGCTTCCCAGCCCCCACCTACACCCTTGGCTGGGCACACTTGTGCAGTGCGCGACCTGTTCAGCCTTACGCAGCAGGCCCACATCTGTGAAGGGCTGTCACAGAGGCACATCTGAGATGTGAGGGACTAGGAGGAAGCCGTGACTATGTCTCTAAGGAGTCAGCATTTGAGCTGGGTCGGAAAGGTGAACACGAGCTCGCCTGGTAAGCCCGGGACGCCCTGAGCCGGGCAGAGGCACCTTTGACAACCTGGACCAGCCTAACTTTTTCCATCCTCCACGCTCCCTCCCCGTTCATGCAATGCTTGCTTCCTTCCCGTGGCCCTCACAGCCCACGCTCTGGCTATGCTGGTACTGTCTGTGCCTTAGCATGCCGCCGTACGCTTTCCCACGTGTGACACATCTTAGATGTGGTGAAATTGTGCACTACGGATTAGTAAGCACAAGGGAGCCCGTGCGTACCCTGCTTACTGGGTCATCCGTCCCTAGTGTTCCCCTTCGCGTGGCATTTCCTTGCTCCCTTAGGTGCCTGGCAAGCTCACAATCCCCCTGGAGGCCCAGCCTGGGCTCTGACACCACCAGCAGACCCCTGGGCCCAAGGAGGCTCCCCTGCAGCACTTTCGTATGTACTGATGGAGGCCCCAGGCCAGTGGCAAGTGAAGACCCGGGAGAAAGAAAGGGGGTAGGTGGTGAAGAATGGTCCCAAAGACGGCGGGAGGGACTCATGTATTCACGTCACAAACGTTTATTGAGGACCTACAGATGCTGTGCTTGGTGCAAAGATGCTCAGACAAACCAGAAAATAAATAAGACATAATCTCTAGCCTCAAGGAGCTGACAGCTGTTGTCGGTGGCTCCACATAGACATGTAATAACAACAGAGTGTGAAAAGGGTTATGATATAGGCAGGTAAAGCATGCTATATCAGCACAAGAAGAGAGCCCAGAATCCAAACTGGGAGGGGAAGAGAAGTAGGAATCATGGCCAGCTTCCTGGAGGAGGTGACATCTGAGTTAAGTCTTGAAAGGGGAATGGGGCTGGTTGGGTGAGAGAAGAGAACAGCTGTGCTGTGTACTGAGTGCAGAGCCTACAGGAGGGTTCAGACAGCGGCAGGTGGGGTAGTGGAGTAGCTGCCTTTGGAGGAGAAAAGGAGCACCCTTCTCAGATCCAGTTAAATGTCCCCGGCTGAGGACGGTGGAGAGTTGTCAGGTGTGGGTAGCACTGTTTCTCAGGCAGAGAGCATACAGCCAGGAACCAGCTGCCATGGGGTCGACTCTGACTCACGGCGACCCCACGTGTATCAGTGTAGAACTGTGCTCACAGGGGTTGCAATGGCTGATTCTTCTAAAGCAGATCACCAGGCCTTTCCTCTGAGGTGTCTCTGGGCGGATTTGAACCGCCAACCTTTTGGTTAGTAGCCGAGTGTTTGTGCCCAGGGACGCCCCCCGTCTTTACTCCCAACTTACAGAGTACGTCTCCACCGCAAACTCCAGACGGATGCTTTCGGACTTGGCAAGTGTGCCCACAATCTGGAAAGTGCCTTCCTTGAGTTTGGCTGATGCGGCTTCTGGGGCAGCTGACTTATTTTCATCTTCCTCTTCCTCCTCGTCTGTAATTTCTTCAAGTGAAGCTCCGACTACACAGTTGGATAGAAACTACAAAAAAAAAACAGAAAGTTCCCAAATACTAAGAACGAATTAGAGTAACAGCAGTTGTTATGGATTGAATTGTGTCCCCCAGAAATAGGTGTTATAAATCCTAACCTCTAGTCCTGTGGTTAGAATTTGGGAATGGGTTTTTTGTTATGTTAACGAGGCAGTATCGGTCTAGGGTGTGCCTTAAGAAAATCTCTTTTGAGATAAGCAAGCAAGCAAGCACAAATGGAGGGGAAGGTACATGCCACAGGATTGCCAAGGAACCAAGGAATGGAAGCTGACTGAGACCAGACCTTCCCCCTGAGCCCACAGAGAGAGAGCCTTCCCAAGAGCCGGCGCCCTGAATTTGTACTTCTAGACCCTTGAACTGTGAGAGAATAAGTTTCTGTTTGTTAAAGCCCCCCACTTGCGGTATTTCTGTTAGAGCAGCACAAGGTAATAAAGACAGTAGTCAATGAATGATTGTTCTAGAAGCCAACATTTACCCAGGGCTCACTCTATGCCATCGGGCAAAGTACACGCTTGGCACAGCATTGTCTCATTTAAATGGACTTAATGTTCACAGTCATACAGTGAGATGGGTACTGCTGTTACCCCATTTCAGAGATGAGGATCTCAGGCTCACAGCATTCAATAACTTGTTTAAGGGCGCTACCCCTTCCTAGCTATAGGCAGAGCAGGGATATAGTCAAAATGTCTGTCTTGTTCAACAGAAATATAGAAATATAATATGGACCAATTAGGTCATTTGATATTTTTCTAGTAGCCACATTAAAAAAAAAGTAAAAAGAAACAGGTGATACTAAATTTAAATAATATTTTAATTAACACAATATATCTAAAATGTTACCAATTTAATATGGTAATACTACTAAAATTATTAATGAGATATTTTACATTTTTTGTGTTCACACTAAGACTTTAACATTCGATGTGCGTCGTACACTTGCAGCACATCTCAGGTTGGACAAGCCACATTCAAGTGCTCCACAGCCATAATCAGACAGAAAGAGCTTGGTGAAGTTTCTGTTCTTGTTTTAAAAAAGCTATCCTCGGAAGTGGCTTAGGCAATGTTGAACAGTTTCTTGTGTAAATGAATTATTTTTATTTTAATTTATATACTAAATGTTGTTGTCAGGTGCCGTCAAGTCAGTTCTGACTCACAGAGACCCCGTGCACCACAGAACGAAACCCTGCCCGGTCCTGCGCCATGCTCACAATCGTTGTTATGCTTGAGCCCCTTGTTGCAGCCACTGTGTCAATCCATCTCGTTGAGGGTCTTCCTCTTTTTTGCTGACCTTGTACTTTACCAAGCATGATGTCCTTCTCCAGGGATTGGTCCCTCCTGACAACATGTCCAAAGTATGGAAGACGTAGTCTCACCGTCCTTCCTTCTAAGGAGCATTCTGGTTGTAGTTCTTCCAAGACAGATTTGTTCGTTCTTTTGGCAGTTCATAGTGTAGTCAATATTCTTCACCAACCCCACAATTCAAAGGCATCAATTCTTCTTTGGTCTTTCTTATTCAATGTCCAGCTTTCGCATGCATATGAGTGATTGAAAACACCACGGCTTGGATCAGGCACACCTTAGTCCTCAAGGTTACATCTTTGCTTTTCAACACTTTAAAGAGGTCTTTTGCAGCAGATTTACCCAATGCAATGCGTCTTTTGATTTCTTGACTGCTGCTTCCATGGGTGTTGATTGTGGATCCAAGTGAAATGAAATCCTTGACAACTTAAGTCTTTTCTCCATTTATCATGATGTTGCTTATTGGTCCAGTTGTGAGGATTTTTGTTCTCTTTATGTTGAGGTGTAATCCATACTGAAGGCTGTGGTCTTTGATCTTCAACAGTAAGTGCTTCAAGTCCTCTTCACTTCCAGCAAGCAAGGTTGTGTCATCTGCTTATCGCATGCTGTTAATGAGTCTTCCTCCAATCCTGATGTCCCTTTCTTCTTCATATAGTGCAGCTTCTTGGATTATTTGCTCAGCATACAGACTGAATAGGTATGGTGAAAGGATGCAACCCTGATGCACACCTTTCCTGACTTTAAACCATGTATTATCTCCTTGTTCTATCAGAAGAACTGCCTCTTGATCTGTGTACAGGTTCCTCATGAGCACCATTAAGTGTTCTGGAATTCCCATTCTTTGCAATGTTATCCATAATTTGTTATGATCCACACAACCGAATGTCTTTGCATAGTCAATGAAACACAGGTAAACATCTTTCTGGTATTCTCTGCTTTCAGCCAGGATCCATCTGACATCAGCAGTGATATCCCTGGTTCCACGTCCTCTTCTGAATCTGACCTGAATTTCCGGCAGTTCCCTGTCGATATATGCTGCAGCAGCTTTTGAATGACCTTCAGAAAATTTTACTTGTGTGTAATATTAATGATATTGTTCGATAATTTCTGCATTCGGTTGGATCACCTTTCTTGGGAATAGGCATAAATATGGATCTCTTCCAGCTGGTTGGCCAGGTAACTGTCTTCCAAATTTCTTGGCATAGATGAATGAGCACTTCCAGCGCCACATCCATTTGTTGAAACATCTCAATTAATATTCTGTCAATTCCTAAGCCTTGTTTTTCGCCAACGCCTTCAGTGCAGCTTGGACTTCTGCCTTCAGTACCATCGGTTCCTGATCATATGCTACCTCCTGAAACGTTTGAACGTCGACCAATTCTTTTTGGTATAATGACTCTGTGTTTTCCTTCCGTCTTCTTTTGACGCTTCCTGCATCATTCAGTGTTTTGCCCACAGAATCCTTCACTACTGAAACTCTAGGCTTGAATTTTTTCTTCAGTTCTTTCAGCTTGAGAAATGCTGAGCATGTTCTTCCCTTTTGGTTTTCTATCTTCAGCTCTTTACACATGTCATCGTAATACTTTACTTTGTCTTCACGAGCTGCCCTTTGAAATCTTCTGTTCAGCTCTTTTACTTCATCATTTCTTCCTTTTGCTTTAGCTACTCAACATTGAAGAGCAAGTTTCAGAGTCTCTTCTGACATCCATTTCAGTCTTTTCTTTCTTTCCTGTCTTTTTAATGACCTCTTGCTTTCTTCATGTATGATGTCCTTGATGTCATTCCACAGCTCTTCTGGTCTTCGGTCATTAGTGTTCTACACATCAAATCTATTCTTGAGATGGTTTCTAAACTCAAGTGAGATATACTCAAGGTCGTACTTTGGCTCTCGTGGACTTGTTCTAATTTTCTTCAGTTTCGACTTGAACTTGAATATGAGCAATTGATGGTCTGTTCCGCAGTCAGCCCCTGGTCTTGTTCTGACTGATGATATTGAGCTTTTCCATCATCTCTTTCCACAGATGTAGTTGATTTGATTCCTGTGTATTCCATATGGTGAGGTCCATGTGTATAGTTGCCATTTATGTTGGTGAAAAAATGTATTTGCAATGAAGAAGCCATTGGTCTTGGAAAATTCCATCATGTGCTCTCCGGCATTGTTTCTATCCCCAAGGCCATAATTTCCAACTACCGGATCCTTCTTCTTTGTTTCCAACTTTTGCATTCCAATCACCAGTAATTATCAATGCATCCTGATTGCATGTTCGATCAATTTCAGACTGAAGAAGTTGGTAAAAATCTTCAACTTCTTCATCTTTGGCCTTAGTGGTTGGTGAGTAAATTTGAATAATAGTCGTATTAACTGGTCTTCCTTATAGGCATATGGACATTATCCTATCACTGACGGTGTTGTACTTCAGGATAGATCTTGAATATGATGTATTAATTTATATATTAAACATACATAATCATAATGTTACCATAGCTTGGCAACAAAAACAAACATACCAAAACCAATCAAACAAAAAGTCCCACTTCATTCGTTCTAATAATTTAAAAAAACAGTCCAAGTAATTCAGACTTTTTGGAGCTATGGAGGCTGGATGACCCTCTGATACTATTGCCTTGAGATAATCTTTAAACTTTAAATCAAAAAATCCCCTGAAGTCTTCTTAAAACCAAACAACTGTTTAGCTTAACTAGTAAAGAATGTCTGTATTGAGCACTGTGCTCTTTTATGATCTATCTATATGGGAATAATTGACAACAGCAACTCGAAAGATTAGATGGAAAACCTAGGGGGCAGTGAGTTTATGTTAATGGGGGAGGAACAACTCGGAAAGGAGGGTGAGAATGGTTGCACAACTTGAAGAATGTAATCAATGTCACTGAATTGTACAGGTAGAAATTGTTGAATGGGTATACGTTCTGCTGTATATATTCTCAACAACAACAAAAATAAAATAAATTATAAAAAAAGCATATAAATGGATTAAAGATTTTACTATTGGAAGAAGAAAAAAACAATCCAAGTTAGCATGAAAAGTTGTCAGGTTCTACCTTATTGGAATATGTTTCTCCCACGTATGATACTTTGCACGTGCTTACAAAGTCACACCACTCACTCACACCTACATACTTATGTATGTGTATGTGTATACATTGAAAGCTGGACAATGAATAAGGAAGACTGAAGAACTGATGCCTTTGAATTATGCTGTTGGCGAAGAATATTGAATAGACCATGAGCTGCTAGAAGAACGAACAAATATGTCTTAGAAGAAGTACGGACCGAATGCTCCTTAGAAGCAAAGATGGCGAGACTTTGTCTCACGTACTTTGGACACGTTGTCAGGAGGGACCAGTCTCTGGAGAAGAACATCATGCTTGGTAAAGTAGAGAGTCAGTGAAAAAGAGGAAGGCCCTCAGTGAGAAGGATTGACACAGTGGCTATAACAATGGGCTCATGCATAGCAACGATTGTGAGGATGGCGCAGGACCATGGAGTGTTTCTTTCTGTTGTACATGGGGTCTGTATGAGTCGGAACCAACTTGATGGCACCTAACAACAACAATGTGTATATGTATTATATATATCATACATGTGTATATAATATGTATATGTATATATTCATTTAGCTCTCAAACATACATATCCAATTTTATTATCCCATTTCACAGATGAGGAAATTGATGCCCAACAATAACAAGTGATCTGCCCAAAATATCATGGGCAGGGTGGGGTGAAATTGGATCTTAAATGTAGGTCTTCTAACTCACCAACCCACACCAACTCCCTCAGAGGGAGCTGGGAGAGAAGGGGTCGGGGTGGCCTTGCCCAACTGGGCTGTAAGCTTGATGCCAAGGGATACGGCTTCCATTTCTTCTATATGCTTCCTGCTCCCACTCCCATGATACTTGGTACAGATTAAGAGCAATTACCTGGAATTTGAGAAAGAGAGAAGGTTCTGATTAACCAATGACCAACCCGCAAAGTCTCTGCTATTGCAAAGCTTTTGGAAAAAGATCTCTGCATGTTAAAAGAAAAAGTCTTATTATGAAATACTATGTTCTTGAAAAACAAAATCCGAGATCAAAGGAGTACAAAGTGAAAAGTAAAATTCCTCTTCCTCGCTCACTCCTAATCTCAATCCGTCACTTCTTTTTTAAGTACTCCAGGGGCTTTCCATTGGACTTGGAACAGTAGCCGAACTTCTGAACCAAGGCCCTGCAGGACCTGGCCCGTCTCCTTGACCCTCCTTCGCTCACTTAAGCCCCAAACGTCTCTGGAGGGCTGACCACGCGTGAGGCACAGCTTAGGAGCCAGGCCACAGCCTGACTGCCACAGGGCACTTCCTCCATAATAAAAACACTAAAAATTATATTTTATGACTGCAGTGCTATGAAGTCTCACATCGTTTTTTATTGTAAAAGTTTATTTTTTTTCTCGTGACTTTTAAGGGAACGTTGTCGTGGGCCGCTAACGGGAACGGTGGCTCTAGGTCCTGGACCTGCTGTGCCTGATGGGCAAGGGAGTGCGGAGTCACTGCCCCCTCGCCCCTCTGCCCTCCGAGAATGCCCAGCTCACTCCACCTCAGCACTTCACCTTCACCGTGCCCTCTGCCAGCTGTTCGCTCAGACCTCGTCCTGTGCCTGTCGGATTAAGCATCACCTGTAAGAGCGGCGGCACTCCCACCTTCATCATCACAGCCCTTCTCCCTTTCAGAGTTCTTTTTTTTTCACCTTTCCCTGCTGCACACGCAGCTTTTAGTTATTTTTTTTTCTCTTGTCCTTTAGGTGAAAGTTAACAGCTCAAGTTAATTTCTCATACAAAAATTTATACACATATTGTTTTGTAACATTAGTTGCAGTCCCCACAAAGTGACAGCACACTTTCCTTTTCCACCCTGGGTTCCCTGTGTCCATTCAACTAGTTCCTGCCCCTTCCTGCCTTCTCATCCTGCCTCCGGACAGAAGCCGCCCATTTGGTCTCATGTATCTGTTTGAACTAAGAAGCACACTCCTCCTGTGTATTATTTTTTGTTTTAGAGTCCTGTCTAATGTTTGTCTGAAGAGTGGGCTTCAGGAATAGTTCTGGGCTAACAGAGCATTGTCTGGGGGCCATGGTTTTGGGGGTTCCTCCGGTGTCTGTCAGACCATTAAGTCTGGTCTTTTTCTGTGAATTTGAGTTCTGCACCCCTCTTTTCTCCCGCTCCGTCAGGGACTCTCTGTTGTGTTCCCTGTCAGGACGGTCACTGGTGGACACCATCGAGCTCTTCTGGTTTCAGGCCCGTGGAGTCTCTGTTTTGTGTGGCCATTTTGTCTCTTGGGCTAATATTTTCCATGTGTCTTTGGTGTTTTTCATTCTCCTTTGCCTTTCAGAGTCCTTATCATACACAGACATTACCCTGTTTATTTAACGCGGTAGCTGTTGACTGCCTTCTTCCAGGAGCAGTGGGGTCCGTGAGGGCGGTAACTTTTTTGTCTTGTTCGTTGTGTAGTTTTTTGTGCCCAGTGCACCCGAAACTACAACCAACAAACAAACAACAAAGCCTTGACGTCCAGTCAGTTCCTCCTCACGGCGACCCCATGTGTTACAGAATTGAAATGCTCCATAGCGTTTTCTCGACTGTGATCTTCATGGAAGCAGATTGCTAGTCCGTTTGGGCACCCAGGGACCTGACCCAAAATCCATTGCCGTTGAGTTGATTTCAACTCATAGAGACCCTGTAAGACTGCCCCATAGGGTTTCCAAGGCTGTAAAGTAGAGAGTCAGCGAAAAAGAGGAAGACCCTCAATGAGGTTTGACACAGTGGCTGCAACAATGGGCTCAAACATAGCAACGATTGTGAGGATGGCGCAGGACCGGGCTGCGTTTTGTTCTGTTGTACGTAGGGTGGCTATGAGTCGGAACCGACTTGACGGCACCTAACAAAAGCCACTTTTATGGAAGCAGACTGCCACGTCTTTCTCCCAAGGAGCAGCTGGTAGGTTCGAACCACCAACCTTTTGGTTAGCTGCTGAGCGCTTAACCACTGCACCACTAGGGCTCCTTAGGGACCTTATGGAGCCTGGCATTTAGTTAAGTTCTCATGAATGAAAGAACCCCAGCTTACAGACATAATAATAACAGTTCCTGCGTATCCTTTGAGACATTTTCTGTATATAGACGAGTTGCTCTCTGTCTACCTATCTGTCTATCTCTATTTTCTCTATATGTGTATCTGTATTTTTCAAAAATGCAAATAAGATCATACCCGTCTTTCGTGAAAGGAAAATCTTTTGTTATATAGTCTGGGTTGTTTTAGTTTTGTGTTCTTGCCTTTCCTTTCCCCTCTTCTGGTCATTTTGAATTTGTATCATCTGTTTTTAGCTCATCTAATGGAGATACAATGAGCTCTGGTGGCACAATGTTTAAGCACCCAGCTGCTAATCAAAAATATGGCAGTTCAAACCCACCCAATGGCTCCATGGGAGAAAGACCTGGTAATCCGCTTCCATAAAGATTACAAAACTCAAAACCAAATGCGTTGCCATCGAGTTGATTCCAACTCACAGCAACCCTACAGGACACAGTAGAACCGCCCCATAGGGTTTCCAAGGCTGTAATATTTACAGAAGCAGACTGCCACAGCTTTCTCTCATGGAGCAGCTGGAGGGTTCGAACCGCCAACCTTTCATTTAGCATGAGTGCTTACCATTGCACCACCAGGGCTCCTTCTGTAAAGATTACAGCCAAGAAAACTCTATGGGGCAGATCTTCTCCATCATATGGGGTCATTATGAGTCAGAATTGACTCAACAATACCCACAACAACAATAGAGATATATACGTATCCACTAGAGATACTTACATATATAATAATACACATATATTATGCACATATATATCACAGTAAAAATTATTTATTGACTATTTCCTCCCAGGACAGGCAGTATCCTGAGGACATATATATTACATATAATATATATACAAATCACATATAATACATTATACACACATATCACACATAATATATTATACACACATATCACATAACATACATATATATAATTATATATATTGTTTGTCATATATAATTACATACTACATGTCTTAGGCTGGGTTCTCTAGAGAAGCAAAACCAGTGAAGTGTCTTTATATATATATATATAGAGAGAGAGAGAGATGTATTTCAAGGAAATTTCTCACACAGTTGTAGAGGCTAGAAAGTCCCAAGTCCTTGGGTCAGGCTGCAGGTTTCTCCTGACTCACGTAGCTGCAAGGGCTGGTGAACCCAAGATCAGCAGGTCAGACGGCAGGCATCTGGCTCACAGGCTGCGGAGGCTGACAAATCCCAAGATCAGCAGGCACGCTGCTAGCTCAAGTCCCAAGAACCAAAGGTTGGATGAACAGGAGCCAGTTGCAGGATCCACAGAGAGCAAAAGCCCAAGACCCTTGCCAGAAAGTCCATCTATATTGGAAGTGGGCCACACCCCCAAGGAAACTCCCCTTTAATTCACTGGCTACTCAAAGCATATCCCATCATGGAGGTGATCACATTATATCAGATCTCATCATGGAGGTGATCACATCATTATACGACTGCCAAACTACATCATAACTGCCAAACCACTGAGAATCATGGCCCAGCGAAGTTAACACACAACCTTAGGGATCATACTGCGTGTAAAAATAATGTATTTACATATAAATTATATACCCAAATCTCTATTTCTTAAGTGGTCAATTTCAGATGGTACGTACTGTAGCTGCTCCCTGTTTTAGGCAGATTTGCTGGGTAGTGCAAATAGTTTGAGCTTGGCTACCAATTGAAAAATTGGTGATTTGAACTCACCCACTGGTGCTGCGGAAGAGAGGCCTTGTGATCTGCTTCCGAAAGGTCCCAGCCTTGAAAACCCTATGAAGCAGTTCTACTCTGCACACAGGGGTCACCATGAGTAAGAGTCAACTAGACAGGAAACTTACAACAAAGACAAAGAAGGGCCAGAAAGCTTGATGGGACTCAGGGACCAAAACAGTGCCCAGCACACAACCAAAAAAACCAAACCAGTTCCCGTGGATTTGACTCACTGATGGCGACCCCATGTGTGCCAGGGTAGAACTGTTCTCCATAGGGTTTTCAATGGCTGATTTTTCAGAAGCAGATTGCTAAGACTTTTTCCCGAGGCACCTCATGGTGGATTCGAACCTCCAACCTTTCATTTAGCAGTTACATAATAAAAACTAAACCCACTGCTGTCCAGTGGATTCCGACTCACAGTGATCCTATAGGACAGAGTAGAACTGCCCCATAGGGTTTCCAAGGCTATAATCTTTACAGAAGCAGATTGCCACATCTTTCTCCCGCCAAACGGCTCCTAGGTTCGAACTGCCAACCTCTCGGTTAGCAGCCAAGCGCTTTAACCACCACTGTGCCACAAGGGCTCGTTAGTCACGTAATCGGAGCTGCCAAACCATTTGTTGAAGGAATTGATGAATGGAAACTGCTTCGTGGATGATATAACACCTCGACTTATTTTCTCCTTGGTTGCCTGAATAAGATGCCGTAGCGAAATGGAAAGAGAACCTCGTTAGGAGGCTGGAGACCTGAGCTCTATGTCTAGGTCCTGTCCCAGGCATACTATTTGATCCGGCAAGTCCCTTCCTCTCTCAGCCTCAGTTTCCCCTCAGTAAAGGGGGGCGGGGCTGGACCTGACAGCGACATCTAAATACCTGGGCTTCCAGGTGGGAACGTCCTTCTCGCCTGGATGCGATCTGGGGTGCAGGGGTCATTGGCCTGGCCAGGACGAGGGACCCTCCCTGAAGGAGGCCCAAACGCCTCCGGTGGCGCAGGCCCTGGCTGAGTTGAGGATCGGGAGGGGGCTGCGAGCCTGAGGCTGGGGTCCGACTCGGAGCGGCCGCCGCTCACCTTCCCAATGTTTCCGCTGCTGTATGTGTCCAGTAGATTAATAAACACCCTCTGGATCCGGACAACTTTCTCCACCGAGGCGGGAACTTCTTCTTCAGCCATAATGGGAGCCGCGCAGGTTGCTAAGGTGAAAGCGTCCCTTCGGTTGCCAGGGAGATGGAGCCGGGGCTCTGGGCGGAAGGGGCCGGGCCGCTCCCTGGGGGCGGGGCTAGAGCGCTGGGCGGGGCGTTCCCGGGGCGGGGCTAGAGCTCTGGGAGAGGCGTTTCTGGGATGGGCCTAGGACACTGAACAAGGCGTTCCTAGGGGCGGGGCCTAAGGCATTGAAAGGGGCCATCCTGGGAGAGGGCCCTAGGCCGGGGGTCAGAGCCGCTTCCTGGGGCGGGGCTAAGGAGCTGAGCGGGGCATTTTCGGGGGCGGGGCCTAGGGGGCTGGGCGGGACGGTCTCTGGTGAGGGGGAAGGGCGCAGGGCGGGGCGTTGCCGGGGCGGGGCTAGGACTCTGGGCGGGACGTCCCCGGGGCGGGGCTGGGACTCTGGGCGGGACGTTCCCGGGGCGGGGCTGGGACTCTGGGCGGGACGATCCCGGGGCGGGGCTGGGACGCTGGGCGGGACGATCCCGGGGCGGGGCTAGGACGCTGGGCGGGGCGTTCCTGGGACCTGAGATGCCGCTGGTGTTGCCGCTGGTGTCCCCGCGGCGTGGTCCACGGCGCTGCCAGGCAGGTGTTCCCGCAGCCTCAACGTCACTCTGGTCCCTGCTACAAGCTGCGTGCCCTCGGGCAGAGCACGTCCTCGTCGGAGCCTCCTCGGGCACCTGCCCCAGGGGGCCATGTGATCTGTGTTCCCTTTCATCTCCTTATTCTTAAACTGTGTTGTGTGTTAGGTGCCCTGGAGTCGGCTTTGACTCATAGCGACTCTGCACGACAAACTAAACACTGCCCTGTCCTGCACTCGCCTCACAATCGTTGCTGTGTTTGAGTCCATTGTTGCAGCTACTGTGTCAATCCATCTCATTGAGGGTCTTCCTCTTTTTTGCTGACCCTCTACTTTACCAAGCATGATGTCCTTCTCCAGGGACGGGTCCCTCCTGATAACATGTCCAAAGTATGTGAGATGGTCTCACCATCTTCCTTCTAAGAAGCATTCTGGCTATACTTCTTCCAAGACAGACTTGTTCGTTCTTCTGGCAGTCCATGGTGTGTATATTCAATATTCTTCACCAACACCATAATTCAAAGGCAGCAACTCTTCTTCAGTCTTCCTTATTTATCGTCCAGCTTTTGCACGCATATGAGGCCACTGAAAATACCATGGCTTGGGGCAGGCACACCCTAGTCCTCAAAGTGACATGTTTGCTTTTTAGCACTTTAAAGAGGTCTTTTGCAGCAGGTTTGCCAATGCAATATGTCATTTCATTTCTTGACTGCTGCTTCCATGGGCATTGATTGTAGATCCAAGAAAAATCAAATCCTTAACAACTTCAGGCTTTTCTCCGTTTATCATGATGTTGCTTATTGGCTCAGTTGTGAAGATTTTTGTTTTATGTTGAGGTGTAATGCATACTGAAGGCTGTAGTCTTTGATCTTTATCAGTAAGTACTTCAAATTCTCTTTGCTTTCAGCATGCAAGGTTGTGTCATATCACAGGTTGTTAATGAGTCTTCCTCCAATCCTGATGCCGCGTTCTTCTTCGTATAGTCTAGCTTCTCAGATTATTTGCTTAGCATATAGATTGAATAAGTAAAGTGAAAGGATACAACCCTGCAACACACTTTTGCCAATTTTAAACCAAGCAGTATCCCCTTGTTAGAAACCCTGGTGGCATACTGGTTAAGAGCTACAGCTGCTAACCAAAAGGTCGGCAGTTCAAATCCACCAGGCGCTCCTTGGAAACCCTATGGGGCAGTTCTACTCTGTCCTGTAGGGTTGCTATGAGTTGGAACCGACTCAATGGCCATGGGTTTGGTTTTCTGTTTTACCCCCTTGTGGTTTTCAAACCACTCCTTCTTAATCTATGTGTAGGTTTTGCAAGAGCACAATTAAGTGTTCTGGAATTCCCATTCTTCGCAATTATATCCACAATTTGCTATGATCCACACATTTGAATGCATTTACATAGTCAGTAAAAACCTCTTTCTGGTGTTCTCTGCTTTTACCCAAGCTCCATCTGATGTCAGCAATGATATCCCTCATTCCAACTCCTCTTCTGAATGCAGCTTGAATTTCTGGCAGTTCCCTGTTGATGTACAGCTGCAGTCGATTTTGAAATATCTTCAGCAGAATTTTGCTTGCAAGTGATATTAACTACATTGTTTGATAATTTCTGCATTCCATTGGATCATCTTTCTTTGGAATGTGCACAAATATGGATCTCTTCCAGTGGATTGGCCAAGAGGCTGTCTTCCAAATTTCTTGGCACAGACAAGTGAGTGCTTCCTGCATTGCATCTGTTAAAGCATCTCAGTTGGTATTCTGTCAATTCCTGCAACCATGTTTTTTGCCAATGCCTTCAGTGTAGCTCGGACTTCTCCCTTCAGTACCATTGGTTTTTGATCATATGGTACCTCCTGAAATGGTTGAATATTGTTGTCAGATATCGGATAATATCCATATGCCTACAAGGTAGAGAGGGTCAGCAAAAAAGAGAAAGACCCTCAACGAGATGGAGTGACACAGTGGCTGCAACAATGGGCTTAAGGACAACAATGATTGTGATGATGGCACAGGACCGGGCAGTGTTTCGTTCTGTTGTACGTAGGTCGCTATGAGTCGGAACTGATTCGACAGCACCTGACAGCAACAACAAGGAAGACCAGTTAATATGACCATTATTCAAATTACACACCAACCACGAATGCCAAAGAGGAAGAAACTGAAGATTTTTCCAACTTCTTCAGTGTGAAATTGATTAAACATGCAGTCAGGATGCATTATAATTACTGGTGATTGGAATGTGGAAGTTGGAAACAAAGAAGGATCAGTAGTTTGAAAATATGGCCTTGGTGATAGAAACAATGCTGGAGATCACAGGATAGAATTCTTCAAGACCAACTGCTTAGTCATTGGAGATATCTTTTTTCAACAACACGAAAGACAACTATACACATGGACCTCACTGGATGGAATACACTGAAATCAAGTGGACTACATCTGTGGCAAGAGATGATGGAGAAGCTCAATATCTGAAACTGTGGATGACAAAAATATTGTTCTGATGAAAATGTAAAGCCACACAGCCTTGGCCTTGCCTGGAATGCTGGAGTTAATGTACAGCTCCTGTGGGATGGTCCCTGTATGTGGTGGCACAAAATGTTTGCCTTTGACTACTAACCTAAAAAAGGCTGGCAGCTGGAACCCTCCCAGGAGGGAGGAAAAAAGGCTTGGCGATCTGCTTCTGTAAAGATCACAGCCAAGAAAACCCTGTGGAGCAGTTCTACCCTGTAACACATGAGGTTGCCATGAGTTGGAATCCACTCATGCCAACAGGTTTGCCTTTTTTGTAATGGTGGCGTGGTCTGACCAGGATGACTTGACATGATTAAAAGCTGTTGCCATGGAATTTCAGGTCCAGGACACTGGGCCCACAGCACGTGGTCCCTACTCTGCAGCCAGCTGATGGTTGGTACACAGAGTTCAACTGGCTTAGGGGCTGTTTAGTAGCAGCTTCGGCCAGACTTCTGGGGTGGGCTGGCAGCGGGGACTGGGGGGACGTTTGTGTGGGAGATTCACTCATATTGACAAAGGGACGAAAATGAGACTTTTGACCTTCTTTCCAAATGTGATTATCCAGTTACTGACATAGATTGACAAACTCAGTGATGGCATTCAACTTGTGTCAGCAGGGGACCACAAAGTCTAGGGTGGATTCTGAATAAATCCTGCAGTTATCTTGGAATAGTAAGATTGTATCAACCTTTTCTGTGTGCTTTAACCATTATTTTGTTACATGTAAATATTTTACACATGCAAGAATATTTTGTAGCTTCTTTTTTAAATACTGGATGCCTCAAATAGCAGAGGTGCCCTAGGATCTCTAGGCAGCTTGGTGGCGCTGGACTGGGGGGTACTCAGGCTATCTGGCTTTGACTTCCAGCTCTGCAGCCATTTGTGGGGGACTGGGATAGGGTCGCCATGAGTTGGAATCAACTCGACAGCATCATGTCTGGTTTGGTTTGGTTTTTGGGACCAATCTTTGAACCTTCCTTAAGCTGTTAAACCCGTTGCCGCTGATTCTGACTACAGGACAGAGGAGAACTGCCCCATTGAGTTTCTAAGGCTGTAATCTTTAAGGAAGCAACTGCCTTCTTTCTCGGGTGGGTGGCTGGTGGGTTCGAACTGCTGACCTTTAAGTCAGTAGCTGAGGGTGTTAAATTAGCTATATAATAGGAGTGATAATACCAACCAAACAGGGCCCTTAGAATTACATAAGAGCTATGTGAAAGTATTTCCTGAAGTGATGCCCAAAGGTAAAATTATTTTCTGCAAGACTAAGGCACATTTCTATAAATGGGAGCCTTTTCATTCCGTTTTTTCCGGAACCACCCCACTTTCTTTTTCATACATACAAGTCTCATTAAACATTCTTTAGATTTTGACAAAATAATTAACATTTTAAAATTCTGCAAACTCAATTTGGGAATAGTCTGCATATAGTAAAAAAAATTTTTTTTAAATTATCAGCAAGGAAGTGCTGTCAGTTTAAGTGCAAAAACAAGCACGCGAGACCATCGCAGACGCCGGAGTGGACTTCGGTATTCGTTCAAATGACGTTAGTTCAGACATTCTAGAATTCATTTGATTCATTTTCAGATTTTTTGTTTGTCTCTGCATCCCTTATCGATATGTAGCTAAAAAAAAAACAAAAAACCCAAACACATTGCTGTCGAGTCGATTCCAATGCATAGCGACCCTGTAAGGCCAGAGTAGAACTGCCCCATAGAGTTTCCGAGGAGCGCCTGGTGGATTCAAACTGCCGACCTTTTGGTTAGCAGATGCAGCTCTTAACCACTACACCACTAGGGTTTCCGATATGCAGCTAGCAGGTAAATACTTTGAAAGTTATTCAACTGGCCACACTACCAGAAAATATTGTAACTCACCTTTGTCTGATTACTGTTTACACTACAGAGATCAGGTAAATGAGCTAGCTCCAAAATTAGAACGGGATGACCTCCAGAGAATTTTACACCCATACTGGTTGGCTAAGAAAGGAGATTCTATTAATTCTATTATAAACCTGTTGCCATTGAGTCGATTCTGACTCATAGTGACCCTATAGGAGAGTAGAACTGCCCCATAGGGTTCCAAGGAGCGGCTGGTGGATTCAAAGTACCGACCTTTTGGTTAGCAGCCGAGCTCTTAACCACCACGCCACCAGGGCTCCTTCTTCTATTACAGTATTATATATTACATTGCTACAATATGTCATATGCATCTTTTACAATGTTTCTCCTTTTTCACATACCACAAAGTTCCTGTGACAGATTTTACTATCCTGTACTGCATGCGGTAGCTCTTCAGTTAGAAGACCTGGGTTCTGACCCAAGTCTAGGCGCACTAGTGGGCGCTCAGCACGTGCCTTCCTGTGGCCCAATCTCGGAGACGTCGCTCATAAAATTAAGGGCTACAGGAAGAGTTCTGACGTCTGCGAGGCACCTATTGGAATCGCGATGTTTCCCTCCTCCGCTTCCCCTTAACACTTCCATAGCACATCGTACGTTTCTCAGTACTGGAGGGAGGAAAGTGCAGCTGCTGCGGGGCTGCGTGGGAGGCTCCGGGATGGATTCTGGTAGCGCAGACAAGCGGGGGAGTGCCGCTGTGGGAAATGAGCTGTGCACTCTTGATAATCCGAACGCCTCTTCAACGGCCCTGGGAGAGCAGGGCTTCTGCTTCTGCTAGAGAGGGGTCTTCAGCCTGCTGCCACCCCACATCTATCACATTCCACACCTAATTAGAACACACAAGCTAAGGCAGAAAAAGTGCGAACAAAATGAAAAATCACATACCTTCCCACCCAGTGATAACCACTATTAACGTTGCAGAATATTTTACTTCATTTGAAGATTAGTGTGTGGAGGTTTTACCTTTTTTTTTTTTTTTCCATGTAGTATAGCTATTCCCCCACCATCATTTTTTTCCACATTGGTTTTTAATGGTTGTACATCATGCCATTAAATGGATGTATCACAACATAACCACTCGAGAGCCTTTCCAGTTTTTCGCTAGAGACAACCAACATCCTTGTAGTTATCTTTTGCAGTCACCACCCCATGTTAGATGTGGAATTATCAGTTCAGAAGTTTTATGAGCAGCTTTGTAAAGGCGCTATAACCATGTTTTCCAGAAAGGTTTCACCAACATACCCTCCAAACCAAAGGAACACTGCATCCTTACCAGACCCTTGTCGTCGTCGTATGCCACCGAGTCGACTCCAACTCACAGCAACCCCGCAGGACAGAGCACAACTGGCCCACAGGGTTTCCAAGGCTGTAATCTTTATGGGAGCAGATCGCCACACCTTTCGGTTAGTAGCTAAGCACTTAACCATGCATCATCAGGGCTCCTAAAATTTTTACTTAGATACCAGAAATGACTAAATTATTAGGCGAAATGGCCTAATTATTTTTAATTTTCCTCCCTTTAATTACTGGTTGATCAACTTTCAAGTGGTTACCAGACATCTGTATTTTTCTCTAAGTTGTTTGATCATTACTTGCCTATTCTTCTCATTTTTAAAAATTGATTTGTGAGAGTTCTGTGGGCCCCCACCCCTCAATTTGGAAGCAAAATCGAGGTTTAATTCATCTGATTAAATTCTCTAAATGGCCTGCGTAGAAAGGAGGTGCTAATATCTGGACTGTCCATCTGTGTGGTTTTACTAACGTCCTCTCTCCTGTTCCTCTCTCCTAGTGATACAACACTTTCATTCACTTCAAATCAAAGCATAACAGCAGAATTCAAAAATGGAAACTGAAGCTCTTCGAATCAGTCATTTATCACAAAATGAAGTTTCCATTTTTAAACATACAATCACTTTTCGTCACACTTAACATGAGTAAACAAGTTTTATTCAAACTTTACAAATATTCTTTACATTAAGCCTGAGATTAAGCATGAGAAAGGTCAACCTGAAGTTAGACTTCATTCCTCAGACAGTTAAGCATCTGAAAATAAAGCTGAGAATGAACACGTGTTACCAAACAGGATGCAAGCATTCCAGTGACATCCGACAGTGAACAGTCCTGCATACTGAACTTGAACTTGCTCTGGTCTACAGGATCTTCAGGGCCTAAAAATACCTAGTTTTTAAAAACAACACGAAAGTCTGCAAGTAAATTTATGAAGGTGTGTCCAGATGCAGAATTTCAGCTCAACATTTCTACAGCTGCTGCTTCAGGTGACGACTCAAAAAGCAACCCCCTAATCATTATTGTTCAATGTGTACTTGAAGACATGTAGCAGCATGGTGCAGTTCACCAAGTTTACAAATGTTAGTGCCAGTAATAAAATATAAAATACAGAGTTTCCATTTTTCAAATATGAAGTCTCTGAGTGCTTCATTCACCCTTTGGTTTCAAACCTATGCAATGCGCTCATGTTACACTGCAGACTCAGCATGAGACAGAGCGCTGCACATCTGCTGGGGAAGGAGGAGCCCGTGGGAACGCCAAAGCCCCCCATCACAGGAGGAAACGATGAAGCAGAAGACTTTCTGAGACAAACTGTACATTATGTAAACAGCGTTCAGAGTGAGAATCAACACAGGCCAAAATACTCTTCTAGGAAACAGAATCTTCCTTCTTCTAAATTATATATGCTGAAGGTGCTTTTTGTTAAAGAATGGAGTCTGTTCCTGTCTTTGCTTATGTGCTTAGAGATCTTGGAAACAAGTAATTATTACATTCATTTGCTAACGGCTTGTCCTCTGCTTAGCTGGCTGACTACTGCAAATAAGGAATACAGAACTGTTTCAGTGCCTGCTTTTCATTTAACACTAGCTAAGTAATACATAATTAATTCACCTTTATCAACCCCTATTAGTAATATAAAGAGTTTAATTGTAGCGGTGAATTTCAATATTTGTGCGGGGGAAACTAGCTGATATGTTTCCAGTAAGGCCAGTAGCAAAATAATGACTACAAAGTCAGTCCAAGCTAGTAGTAAACCCCTGATTTAGCAAGCTGAATCAAAGTTTGAAGTTAGGCAATTATAATTTCAATATTTCTGTGCAAATCTCTAATTTCCTATGTAAAAGACAGTGCTGGCTGCATCAAAGCCCTGGGATAAAGAACGAAATGCTGGCTAGGGTTTGAAATGCAGGGATCCTCGATGAACAAATGTTGGTATCTTGGTGATGGTTTCACAGCAGTGGACTCAGAATTCCCTTAGTGAATCAGACATTAACAAAGAGAATCTTTAATCAATACTGTTCTGAGTCAAAAGCCTAAATGTGAAGCAAGAAGTGATAAAGACAAAAGCAAAGATGCATTTTCTACTATGATCATATGCAGGGATTTCATGCTTTACACCCACTTTCTGCACCAGCAGCAGCCTCCCTAGAAGAAAAGCGTGGTCAGGACTGCCCGTCCCTTTTCAAAGCTTCCAGTCTTTGAAGCAGCGCGTTCCCAAATGCCTCCCGGTAGGCAGGGCTGAGCGTGTCCAGCAAGGAGTAGACTGTTTCATGGTAGGGAGTCTGCAAGTGATCATTCACCTGGTCAAAAGCATAACCGACCACCTACAAGAGAAAGGCAGTGCATCAAATAACGAGGTTATCTGTTGGCACAGAGAGCAAAGGCCAAGCGTTTACCTGGGTCGTCTCCAATGACACTTTCTCAATCAACAGTCAGAATATGCGTATTTTTAATACGACCTTCTATTATTTAATTCAACATAACAATACCAGCAAAATGCTTTTAGAATTCTTCTCTCAACATGGAAAAGGTTTCATCTATCTACTCTTCATTACAAAAAAAGTAGAGAACCTCTAAAGCTACACAAAAGCAGTATTACACATTCATATTCTAAAACATGCTTCTATTGTTTTACCCTATTACATTTAACTCCACATATATGGAGCCTCTACTAATACTAAGCCATTGTGATAATAGTTAATATATCATTAGTTCACATCTTTTATCTCTCTTTTTTTTAATCTGGACTGTTTCTAGAAATTCTTTCTCTTTAATCCTGCTTTCTAGTCCGTCGCCTGCAAGGCCCCACTGCTTATGTGACAGGGGCAAACGCTCAACCGTGTGAGAGAAAAGGCAACGTTGGTCTGTTTTGTCGTTCTTTAAACACACCTCGAACTTTTCTCTCCAGCGAGATTATAAGCCATAGACTATGAGTTTCTTTGTTACACATCATCAACGTTTGCCAGTACAGCACAGGGCAGAACTAATCTGGCTTTTAATCACTTGACTAAAACTTGCAAACTCCCTATATAAACCCTCAACTTTTATGACATCTATTCAAATCAGAGAAGGTGCAGATTTCTGTAGAAATAGAAGCTGTGCAGTTTAATGAAAGCACAGAGGCAGACACCTAAGGAAGCGGAATCGCGCCTCAGATCCACGCTCTGTATGGCACTTTCCACTGTGTATCACAGACATGTCTGCCCTCCTCTTAGCCCTACGAGCCTGCCGTTTCCTGATGGGTAGGGATCATATCTTACTTGTGTGATTTCTGATTACAGAGACACAATAGTTGCTCAATAAACGTTAAATAAAACTCATAATAGTAAGATAACAGAGAGTTTTTATTTTATCATTATTTACAGTTGCTCTCAGGTGGTGCTTTCTACTTGTCTAAACTCCTGATTTGGGTTTAAAGGATCTGGAAGGTCGATCTGCCCAGAAGAGCCCACTCAGAATAAAGAGGTACTTGTCATAGACAGCCACTCTTAGAAATCTGGACGTGGGACATTCTGCTCTCATTTAACTCTCACCTATGAGCTAAAGAAGAGCAGAGACAAGTCCATTGTTTTAACAGAAAAAAAGATCCTCTCAACACAGTGAATTCACCCCGCAGGCGGAATGCATGATTTTGGTGGAAACATTTAGTTACAGATGGGAAAAACATTAGTTTTGGGAGTGATGATTTAAACAAAATAACACTCTGCAAGCCAATTTTTCTTTTTCTTCAAAATATTCAATTTTCCTATGTTGGCCAAAAGACTTTAAAATGAATGAAAATTCTTAAGAGAGCAGTTTTCTTTTTAAAAAAATCGTGGAAGCTACTGAGTGGACAGTTCTCATTCAACTCCCCTCCCCTCCCCCAACCACTCCTTTTAGTCAAGTGGTAAAGATGTAAACACTCTTTTTTCCTATAAAGCAGTGTGTTACCCTCAGGCCGGCTTCGGTGAGCTCCAGGCAGTATCTGCTGCCCTCCTTGGTCTCCACGTTGATGTAGGCCACCTCGTCTGCACAGCGCAGGCTTTTCGAGATGAACATGTTATTGACAGCAAAGAGAACATCGCTGACGACTGCTTCAGCTTCCAGCCGCATGTCTTTCGTATCAGTTCCTTCAAAACCATTGAGCTCTGAATCTTCTTGAAATGCTGACATACTGCTCAGCTCCATGGGATTACAGTCTGTCTCCATTCTGCAAAACACTGGTTTATGGAAAGACACTCAACATATTACTGTTTTCCTAAAAGGAGCTATGCCTTCCAACTGGCACTAGTACGATACGCCAACCAGCTAACAAAGTTTAGGAAAAATACTGGCTAAAACCACTTCCAGTAGTTTTTCACGGGAAACTTGGACATCTATGGATTTTCCAAAAAAAAGCATCTTTTCCCCACTTTCCCTTAGAGATTTAATTCCCTGATGGATAAGCTCTTAATTACAGTTTTCTGCTATTTTGAACAATGCCTCAGAAAAGAATCCTAGTCCGTATTTTTCTTTGCATGTATAATTACTTCTCTAGGACAGATACCTGGAAATGCAACCGTCATGTCAAAGGACTTGCTCATTTGAAGTTTCAATAAATACTGCGAGTTCATTCTTCAGAAAAAGGCTGCGATGATTTATATTCCACCAACAGAGTATGAGACATTTGACCGTGTGGATAACAAATTATGGATAACATTGAGAAGAATGGGAATTCCAGAACACTCTATTGTGCTCATGAGGAACCTGTACACTGATCAAGAGGCAGCTGTTCGGACAGAACAAGGGGACACCGCGTGGTTTAAAGTCAGGAAAGGTGTGTGTCAGGGTTGTATCCTTTCACCCTACTTATTCAGTCTGTATGCTGAGCAAATAATCTGAGAAGCTGGACTATATGAAGAAGAATGGGGCATCAGTATTGGAGGAAGACTCATTAACAGCCTGTGTTATGCAGTTGATACAACTTTGCTTGCTGAAAGTGAAGAGGACTTGAAGCACTTACTGATGAAGATCCAAGACCACAGCCTTCAGTATGGATTACACCTCAACATAAAGAAAACAAAAATCCTCACAATTGGACCAATAAGCAACATCATGATAAATGGAGAAAAAACTGAAGTTGTCAAGGATTTCATTTTACTTGGATTTACAATCAACACCCATGGAAACAGCAGTCAGGAAACCAAAAGACGCGTTGCACTGGGGAAATCTGCTGCAAAAGACCTCTTTAAAGTGTTAAAAAGCAAAGATGTCACTTTGAGAACTAAGGTGCGCCTGACCCACGGCATGGTGTTTTCAATCACCTCATATGCATGTGAAAGCTGGACAATGAATAAGGAAGACCAAAAAAGAATTGACACCTTTGTAATTATGGTGTTGGTGAAGAATATTGAATATACCATGGGTTGCCAGAAGAATGAATAAATCTGTCTTGGTAATACAGCCAAAATGCTCCTTAGAAGAAAGGCGAGACTTCATCTCACATACTTTGGACACGTTATTAGGAGGGAGCAGTCCCTGGAGAAGGACATCATGCTTGGTGAAGCAGTGAAAGACACGAAGACCTTCAACGTGATGGATTGACACAGTGGCTGCAACAATGGGCTCAAACATAGCACCGACTCTAAGGATGGCACAGGGCCGGGCAGTGTTTTGTTCCGTTGGACATACTGTTGCTACGAGTCGGAACAGACTCAACGGCACCTAACAACAACAACAACAACCAGGATATAAGACGCTGTACTTTCCTCACCTCACTCTTTAAACCCCTTTTTAGTTTCTGCCAATTCGAGAGGCAAAGAATGATCACTCACTGTTTTAATATATATTTCCTTGATTGAACAGCTTTTTGGATGTTCATAGCATATTTCTGGAGGCCTGGTGGCTCAGGGGTTTAAGTGATTGGCTGCTAACTGAAAGGTCCGTGATTAAACCCACAAGCTGCTACACAAGAGAAAGATGTGGCAGTCTGCTTCCGTAAAGATTACAGCCTTGAAAACCCTATGTGGCAGTTCTACTTTGTCCTACAGGGTCATTATGACTCGGAATCGACTTGACAGCAGTGCGTGTGGCATTATTTTTAGTTCCCAGACCACAGCACGTAAAAGCCAGCGCTGGAAACGAGGGTAAGTACTCTGAAATCAGCACTCAAGTCATTACCTAGCACAGCACATCACCCTCAACAGATCCGTCATTACCTAGCATAGCACATCACCTCTCCACAGATCCCGTCATTACCTAGCACAGCACATCACCCTCAACAGATCCCGTCATTACCTAGCACAGCACATCACCTCTCCACAGATCCTGTCATTACCTAGCACAGCACATCACCCTCAACAGATCCCGTCATTACCTAGCACGGCACATCACCCTCAACAGATCCCGTCATTGTTATTACCTAGCACAGCACATCACTTCTCCATAGATCCCGTCATTACCTAGCACAGCACATCACTTCTCCATAGATCCCGTCATTACCTAGCACAGCACATCACCTCTCCATAGATCTATTACAACTTCTGGGTTGGGAGTTTTGCTTCAGAAAGCCTTCTCTACTCAGGATTACATTTTTTAAAAATCCCTTAAGTTGTCTTCTAAATTCTCCTCCCTAAATTTAATTTTTAGATCCATCTGGAATTTATTTTGTGGAATGCTATTTTCCAAGCAGTCTACTTTTCCAACATTTGTTTACTAATAACTAACCTTTTAACCACTTATTTGAACTGGCTCCAATACTGCACTGTGAGTAATATTATTCCTAGATCTAACTTTCTATAAGATGACTACCAGGTTACTACATACTGAAAGCTGCTCTTCTGTGGCCGGGGCAAAAAGGGTTTTCTTTGCAGTAAGTATTGTTAAAACTCGGAATGTATGAACAAGATGGTTAATAACTGTGAAACTGCTCTGGAGCGCGCTCCTTCTACCTGGTCAGCTTTACGTGGAAAACGTTCACTCCTCTGACATGGATTCAGCACTCACTGTTCTGAACGCAGCACGACTCCTCCCTCATGCGTGTAACCAAC
>NW_004443981.1:16194007-16213645 GCF_000243295.1 Trichechus manatus latirostris
CACTCATTTCCTACCTACTGGATTGCTGTGGCCAAGACGTGGTCCCTCCCCCACCACGCCTGGTTAGACTAGATCAGTAATAATCTGACCAAGCTGACAACTTGTTACCAACATTCATACCATTTGCCTGTACCTTACAAACTCCATCTGTTTTTCTGAGGTTACTAACATGTGCCCTGTTTGTATGATATTCAAAACCCTCTAAATTAGCGGTTCTCAACTTCAGCTGCTCATCAGAACTGCCTGGGAGAGCTTAGGAGAAACACAGATACCTAGACCCAACCAGAGAAAAGGAATCAAAATCCCTGCGAGAGGGATATTTTTTCAGAGCTCCAGGTGATTCTTCTGTGCAGCCACTGCTCCAAATTATCAGCAAAATTCTTTAAGGAGCTATAGTTTCCACAGCTGTGTGTCATTTGTATATTATAAAAGCCAATGTTATTTGCTAAGGGCAATTTATGATAAACTGTGTAAAACTTTCTTTAAAAAAATCGCATAGCAAATGTACAAATGTGTTTCATTAATCCTATTAACGATGTTTTAAGGATCCTTTATCTGGTCTCTCATAGCACTTAACAGAATTAGTCTATAAATTTACCAATTATTGCTGAGCAATGCGTCAGGTAACTGACACCTAATATTGACTGAATATACATAAAAGCTGAAATACCTGATTTCCTAAAAATTTCTACCTCAGTCTAAAAATAATGAATACACTCCTTAATATTATACTTAGTTTTTTGTATAAGAAATGTATTTGTTTTTTTTCTTCACCAAGTCAGTTTTGAAGATTCTGAAGTGTGACTGTCCACCCTATATCTCTTAGCATGAGGAATATGAATCATCTTTATTTTGTTCACTTAACTACTGGTCGCAAATACTTCAACGATGAATGTCAGAAATAATCATCAGGGAGTGAAAAACAGACGTTTGCATGAGGAAGTATGACAGCACAGAACATTTTCTTAGCGAGAGCCTAGCGAGCTGGTCAGGCCCCGTAACGGTGGAGCAAGGTGAAGAATCCAGTACCAGAATGAAAGAAGTCCTCACAGGCAGGTGAAGCAGGTCCGCAAACTGCTGCGTGTGCACTGAACGCAGTACCGAGCTGCAAGAAAGGAAAGACACATCGCCTAATACTGTGAACTTGCAGATTTTCTCTGAAATGTCTTTGAACGACCCGTAAAAAAGTAGGCACATTCATAACTTTTGATGATGGTACACAAAGAAAATTAAGATTATAGATTTTATTAAGCATTACATGAATTAATAACACTTTTAGCTACTACTACAATGTATCTTTTGCTGGGTATAGCAAACGCTAGTTGACTTTATTAACATCCATTCCCCTTTCTCACAGTGGCCAGGTTTTCCATAGGGAATCATAACTCCCCTCCCCCTACTGAGTACAGTAACCAGAAGTTTGAGTGTGACTGGCCCCAGTCCCAGAGTGTCCTAAATGAACCAACACAGGCTTCTTCCTGTCACTTCAATAAAGAGCAGTTTGGTCAGAGTCCACAGCCCCGGCTGTTCCTGGTAGCCACCTTGAGATGGGGAAACTGGCCCGGGGGTGCTGACAAAGGCAAGAGCAGAGCCAGGAGACTCACGGGGAAGGGAGCCAGAGCCGTGACGGCTGCCCACCCTCTGCCCTTCACGGTTACCAGGGCCAATTCATTGCTATTACTCACTGGCAACCAAACGCATCCTCTGACTGAAGAGGCTACCCAAAACAAAAAGCAGTGATTGATCTAACTCTAAAACAGACCTACAGAGGTAAGGAGGCTTTAAAAAAACAGAAACCTGATGATGATGATGATGAATATTTGGGGGCCTGTCACGTAGAAGGTGCTCAAGAAAAGCTTTGTAGAATTTCAATATCATTATGTGTATTAGTTCACCACTGCTGCTGTAACAAATTACCACACATTTAGTGGCTTAAAGCAACACACATTTATTCTCTTAGGGTTCTGGAATTAAGAAGTCTAAAATCAAGGTGTTGCCAGGGCTGTGTTCCTTCTGGAGGCTTCAGGAGAGACAGTTCCCTAGCCATTTCTGGTTTTCAGAGGTTGCCTGCTGGGATGCAACGGGTTCCTTTATGTGGCCTTTCTGCCTTGGTTCTTTGGAAAAACACTTTGGCAGATTTTTCCCCAATTCCTAAGGAGTTGTTCTCTTTGCCCCAGTTCTTTGGAGAAGCAACTTGGGGGGCCTCCCAGGGTGCCTTCCACCCCAGAAGGGATACTTTTGCCCAGGGGAGGACCTGGTCTCTGCAGGCAGAAAATGTTACCTTTGTACTAGACCTGAGTTGACTGACATCTGATGCGTAACTGAGGATTGGTTGAACTCTGGTCTGGTGAGGGAGGCCAGATGAGGACTGGGATATATAAATGGCTGAAATAAAGGGGTCTTCAAATGCCTCATGGTTGACAGGACACGGAGGTCCCTCCCAGGCCTGGCAGAAAGGGGTGCAGCTGAGAAGGCTGATGGCTAAGAGCTGGGCTGGTTAGCTGAGAAAGCTGCAGCTAAGAGAGATGCTGGCTGAGAGTTGGCTGGCAGATAAGCAGAGTCACGTGGGAAATGAGCAGTTGTGAAGCTGCTATACTGGCTGTGCTGTCAGCTGAGCCGGCTAGCAGTGAGAGGCCGACGGGAGGGCAGCCTGATGGCAGAAAGCAGCTGGGAGAGCAATCCTGGCTGGAAGCTGTCCTGCACTGAGATGAAGGGACCGCCGTGCTCTCAACTTTGGGGGAGCCTTCCAGATCCTGCCTGTGTGCTTCCTGATCCTGATTCCAAGTTGTTCCTGTTACTTCCAAGTTGCTTTTCACTATTCCCTTCAGTGCAGCTTGGACTTCTTCCTTGACTGCCATCAGTTCTTGATCATATGCTGCCTCCTGAAACGGCTGAACGTCGACCAATTCTTTTTGGTGCAGTGACTCTGCATATTCTTTCCATCTTCTTTTGATGCTTCTTGCGTTGTTCAATATTTTGCCCACGGAATTCTTCAAAACTGCAACTCAACGCTTGAATTTTTTCTTCAGTTCTTTCAGTTTGAGATATGCTAAGTGTGTTCTTCCCTTTCGGTTTTCTACCTCCAGGTCTTTGCACATTTCATTATAACACTTTGTCTTCTCGAGCTGCCCTCTGAAATCTTCCGTTCAGCTTTTACTTCATCATTTCTTATATTCGCTTTAGCTACTCTATGTTCCAGAGCAACTTTCAGAGTCTCTTCTGACATCCATTTTGGTTTTTTCTTTCTTTCCTATCTTTTTAATGACCTTTTGCTCTCTTCATGTATGATGTCCTTGATGTCACCCCACAACTCATCTGGTGTGTTCGGTCATTAGCATTCAATGCGTCAAATCTATTCTTGAGATGGTCACTTAATTCAGGTGGGATATACTCAAGGTCATATTTACGCTTTCGTGGACTTGTTCTAATTTTCTTCAGTTTCAATTTGAACTTGCATATGAGCAATTAACAGTCTGTTCTGCAGTCAGCCCCTGACCTTGTTCTGACTGATACTGAACTTTTCCACTGTCTCTTTCCACAGATGCAGTTGATTTGATTCCTGCGTTGTCCATCCGGTGAGGTACACGTGTATTGCTGCTGTTTATGTTGTTGAATAAAGGTATTTGCAATGACTGAGTCCTTGGTCTTGCAAAACTCTACCATGCGATTTCTGGTGTCATTTCTATTACCAGTGCCATATTTTCCAACTATAAATTCTTCTTCTTTGTTTCCAACATTCATATTCCAATCACCAGTAATTATCAATGCATGTTGATTGCAAGTTTGATCAACTTCAGATGGCAGAAGTTGGTAAAAATCCTCAATTTCCTCATGTTTGAACATACAAAATAGTCGTAAGTGTTCTGATGTTCTTGTCTACTAATTTCATTATCGGTGTCATTTCTGGGTCAGTTTCACTTGATAGATGTTCTCATTATGCGTGGTATTTTCCTGCTTGTTTGCATGAGTGGTAATTTTTGACTGGATACCAGATGCTTTGATTTTACTTTGTATGGTGCTGGATATTTTTGTAGTCCTATATATATATATATATATATATATTTGTATTCCTGTATTATTGAGTCTTATTCTGGCAGACAGTTAAGTTACCTGGAAACAGCATGAGCCTTCTGGATCTTGCTGTTTTAGGCTTTGGTAGGCGGTACCAAAGCTGCATTTGTTGTTGTTAGCTGCCAGCAAGTTGACTCCCATGTACAACAGAACACTGCCCAGTCCTGCATCATCTTCACAGTCCACCATTGTGGCTGCTGTGTCAATCCATCTCACCAAGGGTCTCCCTTACCCTTGTTGGCCTTTTACTTCACCAAACATGACATCCTCCTCCAGTAATTGATCCCTCCTGATGATGTGTCCAAACCAAGCGAGTCAGACAATGTTCTGGTGTGCACCATAAGGTTTTCAATTGCTAACTTTTGGAAGTAGATTGCCAGCCTTTTCTTCGAGTCTGTCTTAGCATGGAAGCTCTGCTGAAACCAGTCTGCCATGGATAATCCTGCTAGTATTTGAAATACCGGCGGCACAGCTTCCAAAATCATAGTAACCTGTAAGCCACCATCGTATGACAAACTGACAGATAGGTGGTGGAAGATGCTTTTAGTCTCTGGTTAATTTTGCCCCACTACTGAGGCAAATGAGCCCTAGTGGCACAGTGTTAAGAGCTCGGCAGCTAACCAAAAAGGTTGGCAGTTCGAATCCACCAGCCGCTCCTTGGAAACCCTATGGGGCAGTTCTACTCTGTTCTATAGGGTTGCTATGAGTCAGAATCAACTAAACAGCAATAGGTTGTTTTTCTTTTTGGTTTATTGAGGCAAAGGGACCCTGGTGGTTAAGTAGTTGGTTGCAAACCAAAAGGTCGGCGTTCAAACTCACCAGCTGCTACGCCAGGAGAAAAATATGGCAGTCTGCTTCCATAAAGATTACAGCCTTGGAAACCCTACGGGACAGTTCCACTCTTTTTTTTTAAACTGAGGCAAACAACCACTTATCTGTCAGTTTGTCATACTGTGGTGTCTTGCACGTTGCTGTGATGCTGGAAGCTATGCCACCAATATTTCAAATACCAGCAGCGTCACCTATGGTAGACAGGTATCAGCGAGCTTCCAGACTAAGGCTAGAAACAAACACCTGGAGATCTACTTCCAAAAATTAGCCAGTGAATACCCTACGGATCACAGCAGAATACTGTCCGGTGTCGTGCTGGAAGATGTGCCCCCTAGGTTGGAAGGCACTCAACAGTGGACTCAAACACACCAATGATCATGAAGATGGTCCAGGACTGGGCAACGTCTCAGTTTGCTGTACACGGGTTGCCATGAGTTCAAGCTGACTTGACAGCAATTAATAACCAACAACATGGAGGCAAAACCTTTCTGAGTACTCTACTCGGGGCCCTGTGAATTATGATGCTCTCCATTCTGGGTGATGTGAACAGGAGTTGCCCCTGGTTATGTGTGAGCTTCTAAGACTGTTTCCTCTAATTCTTCTGGGTAGTTCTTCCCTCAGCCTTGGGTTGTTTTCTCACACCCATGTACTGATGGGTATTAACAGAAGGCTTAAGGGGGATCCCCTGCGTATCTCCACTGCGCGAGCTCTCTCTCTACAGCTCTCTGCATTCTAATAGTCTGTCCTAACTGCCTTGACCTTCCCAGACTCCTAGCTCCATGTCCTCAACTTAGGGAGCCCGCTGGGCTCTACCGGGTTTTCCCTTCCTGTGCTGTGGTCTGTGATGTCTTTCCAGGCAGTAAAATGGGGTAATTGCAGGGCTCACCTCGTTTGTTTACTGTCTCTCAGAAATCACTCTCCTTTAATGCTTATTGTTCAAAGTCTTGAAAATCACTGTTTTATCTATTCTGCCAACTTTTTTGTTGTTTCAGGTGTGAGGGTAAATCCAGTCCGTTAGTTTATCTTAGGCACAAGTGGAAATTCCATTAGACAATTTGAGCTAACTTTGCAATTTTATATCTTTTTTTTTTAATTGTGCTTTAAGTGAAAGATTACAGCTCAAGTTAGTTTCTCATACAAAAATTTATACACACATTGTTATGTGACCCTAGCTGTTATCCCTGTAACATGTCAGCACACACACTACTCCTTTCTATCCTGGATTTCCCATGTCCATTCAACCAGCTCCAGTCCCTTTCTGCCTTCTCATCTCACCTCTGGACAGAAGCTGCCCATTTAGTCTCATGTATTTACTTGAACTATGAAGCAAACTCTTCACAAGTATCATTTTATGTCTTATAGTCCAGTCTAATCTTTGTCTGAAGAGTTGGCTTTGGGAATGTTTTTAGTTCTGGATTGACAGAGAGTCTGGGAGCCATGTCTTCTGGGGTTCCTCCACTCTCAGCCAGACCATTAAGTCTGGTCTTTTTACTAGAATTTGAGTTCTGCACCCTACTTTTCTCCAGCTCTGTCAGGGACTCTTTGTTGTGTTCACTGTTAAGGCGGTCATTGGTGGTAGCCGGGCACCATCTAGTTCTTCTGGTCTCAGGCTGATGGAGTCTCTCGGGCTAATATTTTCCTTCTGTCTTTGGTGTTCTTCATTCTTGTATCTTTTCTTTCATTAACTATATATACTTTGGTTTCTCCAATACTACTCTGAACCAACTTTACCATCTTGCTGGTTCCCTCATTAATGAGTTAAATACATTTTTGACACATGCTTGTTATATGATCCTTTGTGAGCCACACTTAAAAAAAAATTGTAATTTGACACTACTTTGCAGGCTTTTAGTCCTTTAAAATTCAGCTTAAATCTACCTATTTCAGGGGCTGTTTCTGATCTCAAGACAGTTAATCATTATCTCCTTGGTAGTGTCTGCACTGGCACTGTTGCACTTACCTTACCTCACTGCAAACAATTTTTATGTCTTTACCACTATAGCCCCATGAGGATGGGGATCTGTGGCCCTGTATCACTGGCACAGTGTCTGGCATACACCAGGTCTTCACTGAATATTTTATGAATGAATAAACCAAAGAAAAAATTCTAAATGTCTGCTTCTCAGGCTGTGGTATTCAGCTGTGTGGCAAGAGGCACACAAAACCACAGGATTAGCATGGTGGACATTCCTGGAAAACACTATCACCATTAGAGTTAACAACATAATGGAGGAGGATGCAAAACTGCCTAGAATTTTGAAGGAAAAAAAACACAAATATTTGGCAGTCTCAAGCATGCTTCCACATCCCTGGGTTTCCTTTGCCTCTGATGGGAATATCTGAGTTTAAGTTTGAGAAGTACTGATCTAATCCAAGGAAGCCTGTTGCCAATGAGTTGATTCCAACTCATAGCGACCCTACAGGACAGAGCAGAACTGCCCCATAGATTTTCCAAAGAGCGGCTGGTAGATCCGAACTGCCAACCTTTTGGTTAGCAGCCGAGCTCCTAACCACTGCGTCACAGAACTAAAAAATTCTAGGCACTGGGCCTAGGGGTATGAAATGAAGGGGCAGGAGTGAGAGACGGTAGAAGGGTAGAAGGTTACTACTGAGTTAGTCCTTCTCTAAATCTTTACTGCTGTCTTCCACTGAAGTTATACTATTTTTCTTCTATTACAAGTTAAGGTAATTACTAGGCTACCACCAATGACCGCCCTGACAGGGAACACAACAGAGAGTCCCTGACGGAGCAGGAGAAAGGCAGGGTGCAGAACTCAAATTCTAGTAAAAAGACCAGACTTACTGGTCTGACTGAGACCGGAAGAAACCCAGAAAGCATGGCCCCCGGATTCTCTAACAGCCCAGAACTAAAACAATTTCCAAGGCCAACTCTTCAGACAAAGATTGGACTGGACTGTGTGACATAAAATGATACTCTTGAAGAGTGTGCTTTTTTAGCTGAAGTAGAGACATGAGACTAAATGGGCAGCTCCTGTCCAGAGGTGAGATGATAAGGCAGAGAGGGTCAGGAGCTGGGTGGATGGACATGGGAAATTAGGGGTGGAAAGGAGAAGTGTGCTGTCACAGTATAGGGAGAGCAATTGGGGTCCCATAACAATGTATGTATAAATTTTTGTGTAAGAGACTAACTTGAAATGTAAACTTTCACTTAAACTACAACAATAAACAAACAAAAAAAAGTTAAGGTAATTACTAATGGTTTTGTTTTTTTTACATTCTTATTTTTATATGGTGAAAAGAAAATATATTTTTAGTAAGAAAAGAACAACTAAAAAAAAGTTATGACATATTAGAAAATACAGCACCTAAGACGCAGACACATTTTTCTTCTCAGATAACAAGTAAGGCTACTATTAAGATAGTTAAAATAACTGGCAGTTATCAGTTTCAAATGAAACCAGAGGTTTGAATTTATCTGCATTTCAAACAATGTTTTGAAAGTAAAGCTGAATAAAGTTAATTAATCAAAATTAGTAACATTTAGAATTTGTTTTTGTTAGGCGCTTTTGAGTTGAGTCGGACTCATAGTGACCCTGTATGACAGAAACAGAACTGCCCCATAGAGTTTCCTAGGCTGTAATCTTTACAGGAGCAGATGGCCCAGTCTTTAGTCCCGCGGAGCCACTGGTGGGTTCAATTAGCAGCAAGAGCTTAACCACTGCACCACCAGGGCTCCTCATTTAGAATACAGACAAAGTGAAAACCTACTGAAACCTTTATTTCATGTAACACATAACATTTAATCTCTTTCAATAGCTCTGAAACATATATATTAATTTTGAAATTAAACATTTCAAATCATAATATTTGTAGTATTATAAAGTATTTATAATTCAAATAAAATGGCTTATCTTTCCTTTGACACATCTATTTATAAAATTACTTTGCACTCACCTTCTGCAATGGCACAGACACACACACACACACAACCTAGTAATTACAAATCATGCAGTTTTATATCGTGATCAAGGAGGGTGAAGAAGCATAGTACTAATTTCAGAAATCTTTTAAATTGTAAATAAGCAGCAACATGAAAACTCTGTAAACAGGGCAGGGGTCTGGGGACCATGCTTTCAGGGAACATCTAGGTCAACTGGCATAACAAAGTTTATTAAGAAAATGTTCTGCATACTACTTTGGTGAGTGGCATCTGGAGTCTTAAAAGCTAGCAGGTGGCCATCTAAGATGCATCAATTGGTCCCAACCCACTGGGGCAAAGGAGAATGAAGAACACCAAAGTTACAAGGGAAGTATTAGCCCAAGAGACAGAAAGGGCCACATAAACCAGAGACTCCATCAGCCTGAGACCAGAAGAACTAGATGGTGCCCGGCTACCACCAATGACCACCCTGACAGGGGACACAACACAGAGTCCCTGATGGAGCAGGAAAAAAGTGGGATGCAGAACTCAAATTCTAGTAAAAAGACCAGACTTAATGGTCTGAGTCTGTAGGAACCCTGGAAAGCATGGCCCACGGACTCTCTGTCAATCCAGAACTAAAACCATTCCCGAGGCCAACTCTTCAAAGAACAGACTGGACTATGGGACATAAAATGATACTCGTGAAGAGTGTGCTTTTTTAGCTGAAGTAGAGACATGAGACTAAATGGGCAGCTCCTGTCCAGAGGTGAGATGATAAGGCAGACAGGGTCAGGAGCTGGGTGAATGGACACAGGAAATCAAGGGTGGACAGGAGGAGTGTGCTGTCACAGTATAGGGAGAGTAATTAGGGTCACGTAACAATGTATGTATAAATTTTTGTATGAAGGACTAATTGAATTGTAAACTTTCACTTAAAGTACAACAATAAAATAAAATTTAAAAAAACCCCAAAACCCTGTAAACAACCTTTTGTTCAAAACCAGAAACTGTTTAGGTCAGATTTCTAAGAAAAGACTCTCAAAATTGTTTAAAAATAAATTCCAGGAATTACAGGTTTTTATTTCTGTATAATCCTCTAGAAAATAATCCTTTGGCACCATGTTTGAATAAAGTACATTCAAACCAACACAAAACAAATCAATATCTGAAGAGGTATAAACTAGAAACCCTCTTTGCTTTGCAGTTAAGCTCTAAATTGGCTCTCTACCAGATTCTCAGCAGTGTTCTCTTGCCAGCACCTTCAAAAATCAAAATACCTTAAGGTTGCGATTAGTCATTCTTGTAGATTGCATCACCCCATATAAAGTTTCCAAAATAATTCCTTAAAACATCACACGTGAATTACTTAGGAACCAGCTCTTCTTCCATCTGTTGGTATACTTTGGGGGCTGGATTGGTGTTTCTGGAGAATTCATGAAACTAGTTGTGAAGATATTGATTACTAAATTCCTTACTCTACTTCTTCATTTACTAGAATGTACTGTTTCATCCCAAATTCACAGCATCAAAGGGATGGAGAAAAACTGTAGCGGTCAGCTTTGTCCTTGGTGACAAAAGAACAGATGCAGACAGTCATATAGACAGACTGTTGAAAGAACAATGCCAGAAAGATTTCAAGAGCAGTGCAGATTTCACAGTCTCATTTGGGAAGTCTGACTTTGCAACTGACATCACCAACAGTCAGCTAAGGGCTAGAATGCAGTATCTTAGTCATGATTACTTTGGTTTCTATCCCAGCTGCAGTCTGGAAAATGCTCTCAACATCAACAAGAAGTGGCCAGTGCAGTGTGGGGGTTAAACGGCTCTTGAGCAGGCTGCTGGGGGCTGGAATCCAGCTGTCAGTTAGTACTGTGCAACTGGGGGTCGGACGTTTAGTCTCGCTCATGTACAGATGCTTCTCTTTTAAAATGAGACACACGCAATACCTTCTACCGTAAAGGGACACTCAGAGAACAGAATGGTGAATGTACAGAAAGTGCTTAGCATGGGGCCTGGCAGAGATTTAGCATGAAAAATATCTGTTAGTTATTATACTTTAAAAATAAAGGATCTTTGAAAAAGGAAGAGCTGTCCTCGAAACTCAAGGCTCTGCACTCCGAGTTCAGCGATCTTCACATGACGCAGGTGTACAAGGTCATGCTGCTGCTCCGTCTGCTCCGAGAGCTGGGCAACAGAGCCCCAACGCATGTTCCTGTTACCCAAGGGTGACTCTTAAATACGGCCGCGCACCTGACCAGCTTTTCTTTTATTTGCCAAGTTAATAGATTCCCCTGAGGGAGGATTATTTTGACATGACCCGTTCAACCTCTGGTAGACAGCTTCTAACCGATCGCTTCAAGCACTTTTATATAAACCTTAGAAAGCTGATATCTTCCTCAATTAATGCTAAGTGTTAACATTCTGTGAAACTTTGATGAAACACAAAACAGCTCTGTGACTTGGGATGAGTCTGTACCCTATTACAGCTAAAGGTGTAACAATGACAGGTTCTAAACCTTAACGTGGATGTGGAATTTCTCCTAGAAAGTGTAAAATTTAAAGACAACACACTTAACACTGAATGGAGCATGTCTGTTATTGTAAAATCTTCAATTTTTATTTTCCTTTCCTGATATTTGAAATTGCAGGCATCCTATGGATAGGCTCGATGCAATTCTATGTTCCAAAAAAAAACCCCACTTATTCAACAGTTACTGAAAGAAATCCAAACCCTACCCATTCTTTAAAAGTCCAATTCAAACCTCCCAAGGCCTCTTCTAATTCCCCACCTTTTCAAAGCACTCTGTTTATTTTATGGTATTATACTATTTGCAAACATGTCTATGACCTTTAAAATCTATCCAGAATCCAACTGCTTCTTACCATCTTTACTGCTGCCACTCTGGTCCACCCACTGTCATCTTTTACCTGGGTTACTATGAAATCCTTCTAACTCATCTTGCTGTTTTGAAACTGGTCTCCCACCCCCACCCCAGTCTATTCGTAACATAGCAGGTGGCATGGCCTGATTATGTCATCCCTGTCCCAACCCCATCCCACCCAGGCTAAAATCCAGTCTTTACAGTGGACCACCAGTTGCCATGGAGTCGATTCCGACTCATGGCAACTCCATGTGTCAGAGGACTGTGCTTCACAGGGTTTTCAACAGCTGATTTTTCGGAAAGTAGATCACCAGAGCTTTCTTCTGAGGAGCCTCTGGGTGGGTTCAAACCTCCAACCTTTCAGTTAACAGCTGAGTGCGTTAACCATTTGCACCACCCGAGGACTCCTATGATGGCCTACACCCATTGCACTGAGTCGATTCCGACTCATAGAGACCCTACAGGACAGAGGAGAACTGCTCCATAGAGTTTCTAAGGCTGTAAATCTCTACGGAGGCAGACTGCCATATCCTTCTCCGGCAGAGCGGCTGGTGGGTTCAAACTGCTGACCTTTCAGTTAGCAGCTGAGCATTTAACTACTGGCTACCAGGTTCCCTACAAGGCCCTGTATGATCTGCACCTGCCTCCCCCATCCAGTTCTCTTGCTTCAGCTTCTACTCCTCTTTCCTTCACTCACTCCTGACATTCCTTGAACTCACCCAGCGCACTCCTGCCACAGGGCCTGCCACCAGCTCTGCCTGCAAAGCAACTCTCCCAGGTTTTCGTATGCCTTGCTCCCGAGCTTTCTCCCAGTCTCTGCTAAAACATCGCCTGCTTAGAGAGGTTTCCTTTGCCACTGTATGTAAAAATAGCACCTCTCCCTCCTCCCCATCTCCATCCCCTTTACACTGCTTTATTGTTTTCCACAACTGATCACCACCTGGCATATTGTTCATTTCATTACTGCCCATGTTCCCTTCCATCATTAAAATGTAGGCTCCTCGAGGGCAGGGACTCATCTGTTCACTGCTGTACCCCCAGCACCTAGAACAGTCTCTGGCACATAGCAAAACCAAAAAATCAAACCCACTGCCATCAAGTTGATTCCAACTCATGTCGACCTCATGTGTTACAGAGTAGATCTGCTCCATAGGGTATTCTTGGCTGTAATTTATATGGAAACAGCTCGCCAGTCCTGTCTTTCATGCCACTGCTGTGTGGGATTGAATCGCCAACCTTTCAAAGTCAAAGGCAAACTGTTTGTGCCACCCAGGGGCCGTTGTCACATAGCAGGCAATCAATAATAATTACTGAATAAATAAATGGCCCTTCCACTTTAGAACATAAGCCCTTTGAGCACTCTGCCTCATTCTTCTCTACATGCCTCATATCACCAACTGCAGTGGTTTTCATTTAAGAGATCCTTAAATATTTTTGAATAAAGAGCAAGGGAACTGATGTTACCCAGGATGCTTAGGACAAGGCTATAAAGAATGAGGGGCATCAACAATCCAAACATCAGATCCACTGGAGAGCATACTGGCTCTAAAATGCAAAGATGGTTATGGACTGGGGAGTCAGATCTTTCTCTGTCAAAAGTGCCGTCCTGTGTGAGCATTTCTAAGGCACTGATGAAACACCAGATATTAAGTAGTTAACTCCTGAAACTGGACGTTGTAATTCACTATCCTTAATTAAGCAGCTCCTACAGACAAGGAGCCCTGGTGGCGATGGGATAAAGCGCTTGGCTGCTAACTCAAAGGTTGGCGGTTCAAATCTTTGTTCTGAGGGAGAAGGATGTGGCAATCTGCTTCCGTAAAGACTACAGCCTTGGAAACTAGCCCTATGCGGCAGTTCTACTCTGCCCTACAAGATCACTATGAGTCGGAATCGATTCGACGGTAACGGGGTATGTTTCAGACTGTTTAGGCTCATTCTCTACTCTTAATAATCCCGGAAGATGAGATATTAGAAGGCACACGCTTGGCAGAAGAGGAAATGCAAGGCTCAAAGCGGGCAGTGGCCAGTTCACAGTGGCTCAGCTAGTAAGAGCCACGATTCTAGCCCAGGACACCTGACTTCCAGGCCCCCCGAACACCCGCACCCGGCCCTTTCGGGGTTGACTGATTTTAAGAGCCAGCTCCGCCTCTGCAGGAGTTGCCTCCTAGAAGGCAGAAATACGATGGCGCAGATTCCCGGAAAACCGCGAGTACTTCCCACCCTTGGGGTGGGAGCAAGTAGTTTTGCCCACAGATGCCTCGACAGCCCAAGTTTCCTGCTCGTTGCTGTAGCACACCCAGGAGGAAGTAAGCGTAAAAAAGAAATGCTCTGTAAACTGCAAATCGATCAACAAACTGAAACGAAGACGAAGCTTTACAAACAATACCTGAACGAGGCGGGGGACCAAGAACTTGCTGACAACGGGCACCGGGGAATATTCGGGGGCCGGAATGGGGTGCTCGAGGGGGCTCCAGCCTCCCACCTCGTGGGGCCAGCGGCGACCGGAGCGTCAGTCTCTGGGGTCGGGGTCTGAGGTGACCCGGACGGCCCAGGCCGGACCCGCCCCCCCGACCCCTCAGCCCGGGCGTGGGGCCCCTGCTGCCCGTCGCCCCCTCCCGGCCTGCCCGCTGCGCCAGGTCGGCGCCTGGAGGCCCTCACAGCCCTCGCGCCCGCCCTCGAGCCCCTCCGGCTGCGGCCCGAAGCCAAGCCGGCTGCACTCACCTGCGCGTTGCTCGGGAGGCGTCTGCAACCGGCCCGCGGCGCCGCCTCCATGCATCCCGCCTGGCCTCGCCCCCGGCGCCGGAACTGCTCCTCTCGGGCCCTCCTCCCGCCTCCGCCAGCCCCAGTGTGGCGTCACTTCCGCCAGCGACGGCCGCGCGCGCCGAGCCGGGGTCTCGCGAGCGCGCCGGGAGCGTCCTAGAGCTGGGAGCGCGTCCTCGGATGACAACAAATTGGCCGCGCGGCGGCGGTGGGGGTGTGCGCCCCATCCCGGCCCCAGCGGGGTCTCCTCCCAGCCGGCCGCCTCCCTCGGGCCGTCTTGCACCCTCTGTGCCGACGAGGACACCTCGGAAGGCCCCGGCTGGGTGACAGGGGCCCCCTTGCCTTCCCCCGCCAGGCCTACGGAAGCGGTGCGGCCCCGGCGATGGGGTGGCCCTGACGGGCGCCCGGCGATCGGCGGGCATGGCGGGAGCGCCCCGGGCGTAGGCCCTCCGCGGCCTGGGACGCCGGCCGGGACCTGAGGCGCCGTACCGAGGACCAAGCCGTCGCAGCCCGCAGCCCAGCCAGCCCAGCTGCCAGCCCTCGTCATGCCTTGGCCGTTTTCGGAGTCCATCAAGAAGAGGGCCTGTCGGTACCTCCTGCAGAGGTACCTGGGCCACTTCCTGCAGGAGAAGCTGAGCCTGGAGCAGCTCAGCCTGGACCTGTACCAGGGCACCGGCTCCCTCGCCCAGGTCCCCCTGGACAAATGGGTAAGAGCTGCTGGCGGCGAGCCGGGCGCGACAGGTCCCCCAGGGCCGGAGGAGCCTCCTGGGCCTGGCTCCCCGCGAATTAAGCGAGTGCCATCCAAGATTGGTGACATTCAGTCCCGCCCTGGGCATTGTTTGGATGCACGTGTGACAGGGCGCAGAGAAATGCTTTGAAGTGTTGTTCTATGTTTCTAGCAAGTTGCTCCCCCAAATCACGTGTTCCAGAAACTTACGCTAGGTAACCGAGTGCACACTAGGGGAATCATGGTTGAGGTGGTGTTTTGAGGTGCACGAAGCGGGATGAAAAGGTCGGTAGGAGGAGGTCACCAGTCCTCCCTCTGGGTATGTGAGGGGCTGCGGGATTCGATGGCAGACAAACGCCATTTCGTGGGATAACATTCTGGAAAGATGACAGACGAAGAGAAGCTTTGGGAGTGTCAGAGTTCTCCATTGTTTATTTATTGTTTGGGGGTTGGCTTCCGGCCCACCGCGGCCTCCTTACTGCGGTCTCCATCTGGAAGAAAGTTAGGTGAAGGCCGCCCCTGTCTGTTTGCCTGATTTTGCTTAACGACACGTTCACAAGGCCAGGTCGTGTTCGCGGAGCCCGTGAATGGTCGTGTAGCCCTAGTAGTGCTGTTTATGCCTGGTCGCTTCACGTGACAACGTTAAGCAGGTGTTGCAAAGGCGCTGAGGCTGCAGTTTTCAGACATTTTAAAACCTGTTTTCTGCCTGTCACCCAGAAGCTCTGAGTTGACTCCTTGTGTCTCACAGAGGCTTCATGTATATTTTAAGTCACCACAGTCAGGGCACCTGCGTTCATGTGTTCAGTGCATAGATTTTACTTAAAGTATATCCCGCCTTGGGTTTGACAAGAAGAGAGCGGCTGCTCCCCTCCCCCCAACCCTTTAGCTATTGCACCAGAGTTAGCGGTTTACGGTTTGAATGGGTCGTACCATTCTACAGTTGTAATTTTCTAAAAGCATCTCTACATGTGGTTTAGCATTTAGGAAAATCATAAATATAGGTGACTTTCCTGTGATTGTTGTGCAAAACCAGAAGAAACCTTTTTTCCTGATTAAAGCTGTGTGAATTCTTTTTGCTTTTATGTAGAAATATTTTAACACAGTCATAGCTTCCTTAGCCATAGAGACCTGAAAAGCTCCAACTACGGTAATACTTTATTCTGACCCTTAAATTAATTTGTATTAGAGAGTATGACTAAGCAGACAATTTTATCAGTAACTAAATGACTGACGCAGCCCTGGTGGCGCAGTGGTTAAGAGTTCGGCTGCTAACCAAAAGGTCAGCAGGTCGAATCTACCAGCCACTCCTTGGAAACCCTATGGGGCAGTTCTACTCTGTCCTGTAGGGTCACTGTAAGTCAGAATTGACTCGATGGCAACGGGCTGAATGATTTAAACTAGGGAGAGTCAGCAAGACGGTGGAGAGAGCCCTGGTTTGAGAAGCAGAGAGACCCAGTCTGACAACCGTGGAGTAGCCCGGCTGCCACACTGCATCATGGGACATTGAACACAGTAATTCACCTTGGCTCAGTAAGCGTTAGTGAGTGTACCTTCCTGCCAGGCATTGTCAGTTACTGTATTGCTGTCATTCTCACCAGAGGATAGAGACTTTGATCTCGGAGACCTGTGAGTCTATCGTTTTGGTACAGTTGTGAACAGACTCTTGTTGAAGGAGGAGGGCTGGGCGTTTATTTATACGTCTGGGTCGAGAGACGATGCATCATTCTTTTACTGACTTTTCACACTAACCCTAGAGAGTGAGTATTATTATTTCCATTCTGCGGATGGAGTTACATAATTTGTCCCGAGTCACACAGCTAGCAAGTGGTTTAGTGAGAATTCAGACCTGTCTGATTCTAAGCCCATGCTTTCTTCACTATGTCACATGGAGTTAAGCCTCAGGGGGGATAAAATGAATGTTTCGTGAGCACCTGTATACATCAGGCACTGTGCTAGGCATTTTCATTTGTGTGGGTCTATTTAATCCTCACAGGAAATGAGAGGTGTGATATCTGAATTTTATAGATTAACTTCCAGATCACTGGCAAAATAATTTATGGCGAGACTTAATCTGAGGATTGTATTTTGTTCTGCTCCTTGAAGGGGAGGATTATGCCCAACCAAAATGATGATGTCAAATAAAGTGGGACATATCTGCTGGGCATTCAGTAAATGTTTCCTTTTGCTAATTAACTAAGTGTGTTATTGTAGATGACCCATGGGAGAAAGATGTGGCAGTCTGCTTTCGTAAAGATTTACGGCCTTGGAAACCCTATGGGGCAGTTCTGCTCTGTCCTATAGGGTCACTATGAGTCAGAATTGACTCATTGGCAAAGGGGTTTTGGTTTTGGTTATTGTTGATGACTAAAATAATCTCAATACAGTATTTACATAAAGCTATACAAAGCCTTGATTCTAAATTGAGTTAATTTTGACACTGGATTTTAATGACTTTCATATTTGAAAAGAGATACTTCACTAAGACACATAGATCCAAAAGGAAGAATTGCATCATTGGTTGATTACTAATGTTTCCAGTCCCATCCATCGACTATGGGATGGATTTTGTTGAAATTGACTACTACACTCCCCTCTTCCCCTGATCTCAATCAGCTATTCTTGCTAACTAATTGGAAGGTGTTGCATTTTTATTTATATAAAGCATAAGACTTAAAACCTGTTTTTTTCAGACTCTTTGTTCAGAAGACTTTTAGATTGGTTGCGGTATTCTTTCCGTGTTTTTAAACTTTTTATAACCTGTGTAGATAATTACTTAAAAAAAATAGATGATCTTTTTATTTTTTAGATGATCTTTTTAATAGACAATATTTTTAATAAACATTGTTTTCAACAACAAAATCATGTAACAATGGAAACCTTTCCAAATATCATTTTTAAAAGTGTTCTTTCCATAGTACAAATTTGCTTTGAAAAGCAGTTACTTCTCACTCATTACTAAAGCATTATCTTTACTTTGAAAAGACAGATTTAAGCATGTTTTCTTTTTTGGAAAATAACTGCTAGGTAGCATATTCTACTGATATCCACTTGTCATCACAGAAATGGTTGGCATATTCAGAATTCTTCCCTTTGTGTAAAAGAAAACTGATTAACATCTTAAACTCAACTATAGGATACTCGGCCATAAGCAAAACTAGTAAATGTCTGTCATTGTCACTTCCTGTCTCTTTATAAAGATTCTCCTGTTTCAAGACCTATTTTTATGGAATGTATGCTGAAGTAAGACTCATTGTGCTGAAATGGAGCAAGCGACTGAGGGCAGCACTGATGACTCTTCTTCATTGTAGAACAACTAGTCTTCTTGTTGTACCAGTCTGAGTGAGGGTGCCAGTGACCCTCTGTATATTAAGTATTAGTACAGCTTTTAATCTAAATATGAAAAGTTTTGTGTAGAATGTCTCATTTTCTCCTCTCACCCTATGGATCAGCCATCATAACTCTGGGATACATGCACTCTGCTTTGCAGACCACTACCTTAAACAGAGCTTGAAGTGGAGGGAGAAATAGGGGCAAGGAACTCCTCCATAGTTGGAACAGACTGTCCTGTAAATTCATGAGCTCTTTGTCCCTAGAAGTGGTTGGAACTGTTAAATGTTGAAAGAAGGAAATTCTGTTTGGGTAGGAAGTTGGATTTGATGACTCATTGCTTTCACCTCTTTAAGACTATGCCTTTCTTTAGTTTTTTCAATTAGAAATTTCTTTCATTAATTGAGCTACTACATTTATTGTGCTCTTAGCATATGCCACTATGCAGGCTGGGTAGTATAGCAGTGAACTAGACAAAGACCCTTCCCTCACAGAACTTCATTATGTCCAGGAAGATAGACATTAAGCAATTATATTGAAGCCTTTTAACTTTAATAATCTATTTCTATTGTTTTGCTACTCAAACTTTACTGGTATAATAATAAAATTATTTTCAGTAAACAATTATTTTCCAACTTCTAGTGTAATAAAATATTAAAAAGGTGTGCATCAGGGTTGTATCCTTTTACCATACTTAGTCTGTATGCTGAGCAAATAATTTGAGAAGCTGGACTATATGAAGAAGAACACAGCATCTTTGAAAAGATGAAGAAAATTGATGAACCATTGGCCAAACTGACAAAAGAAAAACAGGAGAGGAAGCAAATAACTCGTACAAGAAATGAGATGAGTGATATCACAACAGACCCAAATGAAATTAATAGAATCGTAACAGAATACTATGAAAAATTGCACTCTAACAAATTCAAAAACCTAGAGGAAATGGACATATTTCAAGAAACTCACTACCTACCTAAACTAACACAAACACAGGTAAAACAACTAATAAACCCATAACAAAAGAAGAGATTGAAAAGGTAATTAAAAAACTCCCAACAACAAAAAAAGCCCTGGCCTGGATGGCTTCACTAGAGAGTTCTACCAAACTTTCAGAGAAGAGTTAACACCACTACTACTAAAGGTATTTCAGAGCATAG
>NW_004443981.1:16215084-16216181 GCF_000243295.1 Trichechus manatus latirostris
CAAGGCTAGCATTAATCCAAAAAACACAAAATAATAAATGTTGGAGAGGTTGTGGAGAGACCGGAACACTTATACACCGTTGGTGGCAATCTAAAATGGTACAACCACTTTGGAAGTCGATTTGGCACTTACTTATAAAGCCAGAAATAGAAGTACCATGCGATCCAGCTATCCCACTCCTTGGAATATATCCTAGAGAAATAAGAGCTGTCACACGAATAGACACATGCACACCCATGTTCATTGCAGCACTGTTCACAACAGCAAAAAGATGGAAGTAACCTAGGTGCCCATCAGCAGACGACTGGAAAAACAAATTACGGTATATCCACACAATGGGATACTACCCAACAACAAAGAACAACCATGAAGCCGTGCAACATAACATGGAGGAAGTTGGAGGTCATTATGCTGAGTGAATTTAGTCAGTCACAGAAGGACAAATATTATATAAGACCACTATTATAAGAACTCAAGGAAAGGTTTAAACACAGAAGAAAACATTTTTTGATGGTTACGAGGGTGGGGAGGGAGGGTGAGGGTTATTTACAACTAGGTAGTAGATAAGAATTATCTTAGGTGAAGGGAGGACAGCACACACTTCAGGGGAAGTCAGCACAACTGGACTAAACCAAAGCTAAGAAGTTTCCTGAATACCGTCAAACACTTTGAGGGACAGAATAGCAGGAGTAGGGGTCTGGGGACCATGCTTTCAGGGGACATCTAGATCAATTGGCATAACAAAGCTTATTAAGAAAATATTCTGCATCCTACTTTGGTGAGTGGCATCTGGGGTCTCAAAAGCTTGCAAGCAGCCATCTAAGATGCATCAGTCGGTCCCAACCACCTGGAATAAAGGAGAATGAAGAACACCAAAGACACAAGGAAAGTATTAGCCCAAGAGACAGAAAGGGCCACATAGACGAGAGACTTCAGCCTGAGACCAGAAAACTAGATGGTGCCCAGCTACCACCAATGACCGCCCTGACAGGGAACACAACAGAGAGTCCTGGATGGAGCAGGAGAAAGGTGGGGTACAGAACTCAAATTCTAGTAAGAAGACCAGACTTAGTGGTCTGACTGAGACTGGAGGAACC
>NW_004443981.1:16216281-16222944 GCF_000243295.1 Trichechus manatus latirostris
GGGCCAACTCTTCAGACAGGGATTGGACTGGACTGTGGGACATAAAGTGATATTCGTGAGGAGTGTGCCTCTTAGCTCAAGTAGATACAAGAGACTAAACGGGCAACTTCTGTCTGGAGGTGAGATGGGAAGGCAGAGAGGGGTAGGAGCTGGTTGAATGGACATGGGGAATCGGGTGGAAAGGAGGAGTGTGCTGCCACAGTATGGGGAGAGCAATTAGGGTCAGATAACATTGTATGTATAAATTTTTGTATTGGAAAAAAAAAGAACATCGCATCAGGATTGGAGGAGGACTCATTAACAACCTGCAATATGCAACTGACTCAACCTTGCTTGCTGAAAGTGAAGAGGACGTGAAGCACTTCTGGTGAAGATCAGAGACTACAGTCATATCTGTAAAATGGGTGTAAAAATACCTAACTCAGAGGGCTATTGTGAAGATGTGATGCGATAACGTAAAGAAAATAAAAATCCTTACAACTGGACCAATAAGCAACATCATGGTAAATAGAGAAAAGATTGGAGTTGTCAAGGATTTCATTTTACTTGAATCCACAGTCAACACCCGTGGAAGCAGCAGTCAAGAAATCAAATGACGTATTGCATTGGGCAAATCTGCTGCAAAAGACCTCTTTAAAGTATTGAAAAGCAAGGATGTCACTTTGAGGACTAAGGTGCGCCTGACCCAAGCCATGGTGTTTTTTAGTTACTTCATATGCTTGCGAAAACTGGACAGTGAATAAGGAAGACTGAATAATTGATGTCTTTGAATTATGGTGTTGGTGAAGAATATTGAATATACCATTGGACTACCGAAAGAACAAACTCATCTGTCTTGGAAGACGTAGAGCCAGAATGCTCCTTGGAAGCTAGAATGGCGAGACATCATCTCATGTACTTGGGCATGTTATCAGGAGGGACCGGTCCCTTGAGAAGGATATCATGCTTGGTAAAGTAGGGGTCAGCAAAAAAAGAGGAAGACCCTCAATGAAGTGGATTGACACAGTGGCTGCAGCAATGGGCTCAAACATAGCGATAATTGAGGGTGGTGCAGGACAGGCAGTGTTTCGTTCCGTTGTACATAAGGTCGCTGTGAGTTGGAACTGACTCAGTGGCACCTGACAACAGTAGTAGAGACTAGGGCCACCTTCTCTTTTTCTGTCCATGTGGATGAAACTCACTGATGATAATTGAAAGCAAAATGATCTTTAAACTGAGGAAGAAGCGGCGTAAAATAATCTACAAGAGAGCACTTATTTGCTGAGTAGTTCAGTTGGCTCTGCTTTTACTGTAAGAATTGTTGAATCCCATGGATATCCCTCAGTGGACTAATGAGAAAAATGTTGCCTGAGTCTCCTTAACTCTCCTTTGCCATCGAGTCGATTCCGACTCATAGCAACCCTGTAGGACAGAGTACAACTGCTCCATAGGGTTTCCAAGGAGCAGCTGGTGGATTCGAACTGCCAACAACCTTTTGGTTAGCAACTCAACTGTTAACCACTGTGCTACCAGGGCTCTGTTGCCTGAGTAGATAAGAGGGAATTAATTTGGCCAAGTAGCATAATTTTGTCCTACTTATATACCATAGTTGACCTCGGGATTTCACAGAAGGGCTGAGTTTCAAAGTACTTAAGGATGAGTAATATATAGGAGTTTTGCCAAAGTGCGTGTAAGACTGCGTCTAAGTGTAACCTATGTAAACGTTTCATACTTAGGGATATTATAGTGTAGCTTAGTGGCACAACATAAATTCTTGAACTATTGACTCTTTCCAGAACTACTTTCTTAAATTTACTGTATTTTTTCTTTTAATATTACGCTTTAATTTTATAATAATACTTTGTGTACTATTGTATTTAAAACCACAAAATTGGGACAAATGAAAACTTGGTGTTTGCTGAGAAGAGAATTGCCTCAGATTCAGTTTCCTAAATGGTTGTCTGCCCTTGACAAATCCCCATGTTTCAAAGGCCAAGTCATTGCCCAAATATACTTAAAGCACTTTGATATATTTTTAATTGTTCATTTCTATTATTCAACCAATGTATGCTCATTGCAAAAAATTCAAACAACAAAGAAATATAAAAGTTTGGAGTAATAATTCTTAATTCCATTTCTCCCGGAGATGATAATATGCTACAAAAATTTCATACTTTTAATTATGGAAATACTTGATATGTCAAACAAGCTGTTCTAAATTTACCAGTTTCCTTTTATATGATGGACCTCTTTTTAATGTCAAATAATCTAAATTTTTCTTTTAAAATTAATACACAAAAGAAGTCTGAAAACACAAAGTAGAGGGGAAAATCTTACATGACTGAGATGTGCTTGAGGTGCTAAGAAGTACTAGAGAAGGAGCAGGCTTTGGTTTCATGAGGCTGTGTGTGGGAGGAAAGGGGGAGCTTGAGATTGGGGTGAGAATAAGATGATGAACTGTTCAGTTTTAAATATTGATTTTGAGGGGCCTTTGGATCATCCAGGTAGAGCTGCACAGGTAGCAATGGGAAGCATGGGATCATCGTTGAAAGAGCTGGCGATAAAGATCTGGGCGTTCTCTGAGCATCAGTAGTGACTGAAACCGACAGGGGATGGAGCCACAGAAGGGGCGTGTGTGGGACGTGGATCAGGGTGAGAGACGGAAAAGCCTGGAGAGGACACTCAGGTGGCCGCTGACATTTTAAGAGGTGAGAGAGTTGGCAGAAAGAGACTGAGAGCGTGGAGCGTGTTATGGGAGCCGAGGGAGGTTAGAATTCCAAAAAGGGAAGTGGTAACGGGTCAGATAGAGGTGAGGATTCAAGGACGGTAGGGCTGGACATTGCTGAGTGCATCGGTCAGTTTACTGGTTAAGAGCATTTCAGAAGAGCTGGGGGTTGGAGGGCAGGTTATGGTTTGTGGATTGAGCAACTAGCTACTCTGGGAGGAAGCTTGACTAGAGGAAGAGGGTTGATGAGTAGAGGGGACAGCAAGTTAAAGAAGGGGGTTTTAATATGTTTTTGAGGAGAATAGTGACCATGTACTGTACTGGGTGCTTTACATACATCATCTTATTCTAAGTTAGGTGTTATTTCCATTTTATGATGAGGTTAAATAGCCTGTTCACTCAGGCTCAGTACTAGTAACCAGTGGAACAAGACTTGGAACCTCAGTCTTTCCCACTCCCGTATCCCTTGTTTACCATACTGCCTCAGAGTCAGGAAACCTAGGATCTTCAACTTCAGCAGCTCTGGGTTCACCTGGGAAGTTTGTTAAAATGCAGAGTCCCAGCCCCTCCCCTAAGATTCTGGTTCTAGAGAACCAAGAAACTGAATCTGTAGTAAGTTTCCTGAGACATTCCGATGCATTTAGTTGTTGATTGTGTTTTGAAAATCTCTAGTACTAAGGGAATTGAAAACTTTTCCATTTAGTTTTGAAAGCTTGTTTGATAAGCCATCTCCAAAGCCAATACTGTATTCTTTAAAATTACGATTTTTTAGCACTTGGTTTTACTTAGCATCCTGCAAAATCTTCTACTGTGAAAATGTATTTCTCTCTCTCTTTTTTTTTAGTTTTGTTTCTGCAATGATTAACTGAAGACCTTTTGCAAGTTACTTAATTTTTCTGTTCCTCAGTTGTCATATCTGTAAAATGGGTGCAAAAATACCTAACTCAGAGGGCTATGGGGAAGATGTAATGCGATAACGTAGCTATAAAATAGCATAGTGTGATGTCCTGTATGTAGTGGGTGCTAATTAAATGTTAATTGACCTAAATCAGTTTTTGCAAATTTTTCTGCTCTATTTTATTTTTATTTGAATTCTGATGCCTTGGTTTAAACTCCTGAGGATGTCTTATTTTCCTAGTTAATATTACAGAATTAGGTATTAAAAAGGAACCTATAGTTTAATGTCGACATTTCTTCAGACTGTGCAACAACAGCCACCCATGGCCATGGAGTCGATTCCGACTCATAGTGACTCTACAGGACAGAGGGGAACTGCTCCATGAGGTTCCAAGGACACGCCGGTGGATTCAAACTGCCAGCCTTTCGGTTAGCAGCCGTAGCTTTTAACCACTATGCCACCAGGGCTCCATATGCCATTTCCCATTGCTGTCGAGTCGATTCTGACTCATAGTGACTCTATAGGACAGAGGAGAACTGCTCCGTGAGGTTCCAAGGACACGCTGGTGGATTCAAACTGCCAGCCTTTTGGTTAGCAGCTGAACGGCTTAACCACTGCGCCACAGCACATCTTAAATTCCTAATTGACCAGGTAGGTCCTGTGAGAGATAAAGAACAATAGCCAGCGTTTTATAAAGTATTTACTTGGTACCAGGAACTATGTTGGTAGCTTTACATGTATTATATCATTTACGCTGCCAACAACCCTATTAAATAGGTACTATCCGTATTTTATGGATGAGGAAATTGAGACTCAGAAGTTAGGAATTTGTCCAAAGCCATTCAGCTAGTAAGTGATGGAGTAGGACCTGAACACATGCTATGCTTAAAAGGAGTGGTCTTTGAAGGTTTTTGCTCAGTTATCCTTTTAACATTTTTTGAAAAACAACATATTCCTCATGCATTTTACAATTGACATATAAAATTTTTTCATTATAAGCTAAAATGGTTGTAGAGGGTTATCATGGTTTGAATTATGTCCCCCTAAAAATGTGTGTATCAGTTTGGCTGGGCCATGATTCCCAGAATTGTGTGGTTGGCCTCCATTTGGTGATTGTAATTTTATGTTAAAGAGGATTAGGGTGGACTTGTAACACCACCCTTAGCCAGGTCACATCCCTGATCCAATGTAAAGAAAATTTCCCTAGGGTGTGGCCTGTACCACCTTTTACCTCACAAGAGGTAAAAAGGAAAGGGAAGCAAGCAGAGAATTGGGGACCTCATACCACCAAGAAAGAAGCACCAGGAGCAGAGCGTGTCCCTTGGACCCAAGGCTCCTGTGCAGAGAAGCTCCTAGTCTGGGAGAACATGGATGAGAAGGCTGACAGAGAGAGAGCCTTCCCCTGGAGCTGATACCCTGAATTTGGACTTTTAGCCTACCTTACTGTGAGGAAATAAACTTCTCTTTGTTAAAGCCATCCACTTGTGGTATTTCTGTTATAGCAGCACTAGATAAACTAAGACAAGGATAATATATCTGTTGTGTTGTAAATATTGAAATAAGTAAATATAGTATCACTCTTTTTTACCCGGTAGAATCTAAATACCTACCATTATCCACTTAACAAGGCTTGAACAAGCTCTTCATTAACAGTTGGGAATATAGCATTGTGCGTACACATCTTGATTTATCAGAAGCTCCTTCAGATACCATTAGGCTTTCAAAGGTAAATGTTTTCTCTGGATTGAGTTGTTATGATAATTATTGTAAGCGTGTAGGTGATGAAAACAATATAAATATATTATACATTTTTATAATTATTAAACATAATAACAGTTGGAGATAACCTTTCTAATAATATGGATGGATTGTCCTTCCCTCTCCCCTAAGTAGTTCATGGATCCATGGATGAATGTACTTATAGCTAGAATTCAATAGGGCTCAGCTTAAATTTCATTCTGAATTTTAAAAGCAGATATATACTTGAGAAATACTGATGCCATAAATAAGTAGATGAGAATCTAAGGGGTTTTGTTTTGGCAGTATCACTTAGTTCTTTGAACTTCTTTGAGTGTCAGGCCAAAAATATGCGTAAGGTAGGGAAAAACCAGAGAGCATCCTGCTGGCGCCACCTGGAGGCTTTTATACCCTGTTGTTGTTGTTGTTGGGTACTGTTGAGTCAATTTTCAACTCATAGCTACCCCACGTGACAGACTACAACTGTGCCATAGGGTTTCCTAGGCTGTAAATCTTTACAGAAGCAGATTGCCAGGTCTTTTCCGGGGAGCTGCTGGGTGGGTTCGAACTGCCAACCTTTTCGTTAGCTGCTGAGCACTTAAGTGTTGCACCACCAGGGCTCCTTTTTTATACCCTAGGCAGTGCATAAGGAGAGATTCAGGATGGAAGAAACATAGGCCTTTTTTGGCTCAGTGGGAGAAGGAAGATTGTGCAAGAGAGTATGGGAAAGGAGAACCAACATGTCACCCCACCATAAGGGCTCGTGATTACCAGAAAGATCAGTTTTAGGAAAGAATGTATTTGGAGATTGAGGATCTGGATGTTTATACCTTAAAAAGCATCCATGCCCATGTACTTCTTGGAAAGTCTTTAGAATTACATAAACTCCAGCTTGAGGAAAGTCCCTTTAAAGTGGTAATCTCCAGTGATAAAAATATGAACCAATACAAATCTCAATACTCAGTGCTAAAGTGTAGACAAAGAATTATAGTACGACCTTTATGCAACATAATATGCAGGAAGTACCTTCTGACTAAGTGGCATTTAATGAATATTTGTTATGTTGATTCAAAAAGTGCACGGTTTATCTGTCAAAATTGCATTTAACTAATCTCCATAATTTACAAGAAAATCCAACACCTCTACAACAAAAAGACAAATAATCCTATTAAAAAATGGGCAAAGGAAATGGAACAGACACTTCACCAAAGAAGACATTCAAATGGTCAACAGACACATGAGGAAATGCTTGCGATCACTAGCCATTAGAGAAATGCAAATTAAAACCACAATGAGATACCATCTCACCCCGGCATTACTGGCA
>NW_004443981.1:16224237-16245748 GCF_000243295.1 Trichechus manatus latirostris
GAGGTTGTTAACCATTGTCATAGGGCAACATTTGTAGTAACTGTTAAATGAGAAACTATTTTGTTCTGTAAGCCTTCATCTTAACTGAGAATAACTGCACAATTGGAAGAGCATAGTCAATGTCACTGAACTGTGCATGTAGACATTTTTGAAATGGTATATCTTTGGCTATGTGTATTTTCACCAAAAAAAAAAAAGGTTGAGAAGTTAGAGGGTTGACATGTTGTGGGGTTGGTAACCAATGTCATAAACAGTATGTCTACTACTGTTTCATGAGAAACTATCCGTTCTGTAAGCCTTCACCTGAAGTACAATAAAAAAAAAAATTGCATTCAGTTGTTCTATTTGCATCAATCAATTCTCTTCCTCTGTTGTAGTCTAGCTTGCTCTACTGCTTCACTGAAACTCCTCTCGATGGGACCACCAATACCCCAATTATCACTAAATCAATGGGACCACCAATACCGCAGCTATCACTAAATCAATGGGACCACCAATTCCCCAAATATCATTAAATCAGTGGGACCACCAATTCCCCAATTACCGTTAAATCAATGAGACCACCATTTCCCCAACTATCACAAAATCAGTGGGAGCATCAATTCCCCAGCTATCACTAAATCAGTGGCACCACCAATACCCCAATTACCCTTAAATCAATGGGACCACCAGTACCCCAACTATCACTAAATCCAGTGGACATTTAAAGATCTTTTTCATATTGTCTTTCCCTGATTTTCTGGACGTGAGGCACCCTTGATTTTCCTTCTAGCTCTCTGCCTGCTTTTTTCATAGTTTCTTTTGCCAGCTCCTTTTTCCTCAACCTCATTTCTTAAATCTTGGTGTTTCTCAGGCTTCTGTTCTAGGCCTCTCTTTTACTCTATGTAAGCCCCCAGGGCTGTCTCTCCCAATCTTGTGGCTTCAGTTACCCTCCTTCTAAGGCCCATCTGTATCTCTAGATCGGAGCAGCCAGCTGCCTCCTGGACATCTCCACCTGGGTGTCCGCTCAAGTGTGTGCTTTGGAACTGAGCTCCTCATTGTCCCCCTGAACTGCTTCTCCCGGTTTTTCTGTCTCAGTAAATGACACCACTATCCTCACAGTTGTCCCAGCCAGCAACCTGAATGTCATTCTTCATTCCGTTTTTTCGTTACACTTCATGATGCCAATCAATTCTTCTACTTCCTAAATATTTTACAAAGATCCTTCCACTTCTAGCTGTCCCCGGTGCTGCTGTCCTTGTCCAAACCAATTTCTCCAGCTTCAATTATTCACGACAACTTTCCCGTCTTGAGCTTTGCCATCTCCCGGAAGATGCACTGTGCGGCAACAGGAATGTTCCGCAGAGTGCAAACTTCAGTACAGCTCCCTGGCTTGAAGACCTTCAATGCTTCACATTGCCTTAAGATAAGTTTCCAACTCTAACACGAATTAGGACCCCTGGTAGTGCAATGGTTAAGCGTTTCCTCGGGAGAAGGATGTGACAGTCTCCTCCCGTAAAGATTACAGCCTTGGAAACCCTGTGAAACAGTTCTACACTGTTCTATGTAGTGGCTATGAGTCGAAGTTGACTTGATGGCAGTGGGTTCAGTGTTTGGTGTTGTGCTTGGATTTCACTCTCCCTTATCTCTGTATCTTTATCTTTGGCCTCTGTCACACCACACTAAAGCCTTAAAAAATAAACCAAACCCCTTGCCTTCAAGTTGATTCTGACTCATAGCGATCCTATGGGACCTTTTCTCTTTTAATGCTCTTGTATCTCAGACACCTGTGCCTGTACTCTGACTCTGCTTTGAGTCCTTCCACGTGCTGTTGCTTCTTAGCCTGGGTGACTCCTGGTCAGCCTCTGGTCTCAGCTTAAAGTAGTGCTTCCTCTGGAGGCCTGCCTGGAATCTCCAGGTTAGAGTCTACGAGACACTCCGGGAGCTTGGTGTACTTTTCTGTTACATGACTCGTCACACCTTTGTTATGTGGCCCTTTCCTGGCATTCTGTCTGGTGAGCTTCGTGGTCTCTGCTTTCTTTATCCCTGATGCCTGACGCACGTGTGGGCATAGTCACTGTCCTCATGTAAGTACATTTTGTGTTCTTGTTGTGTGATTTCAGAGTGAACTTGTTTTTCTCTTCAGTGTCTGAACGAGATCCTGGAGTCAGGAGATGCACCGTTGGAAGTCACTGAAGGATTCATCCAGTCCATCTCCCTGTCAGTCCCGTGGGGCTCCCTGCTGCAGGATAACTGTGCCCTGGAAGTAAAAGGCTTAGAAATGGTCTTCCGCCCTAGACCTCGCCTAGGTGGGTGTGTCGTATGTCCGTGTTGTATTTGTTTCTACTTTTATTCTCCCGAGACCGAGCAAGTGACACATGTGCATTAACTTCCATATGACTGATTGTGTTGTATTTGTGAGATTCTCAATCAATGAAATATTAGGACTTGGGCCTATATAGGGTGTGTGTGATTGTACTTTGAGAGTTGTTTCTTTTCCTATTTACTCATGAGAGCTTAAGCATACAGATTATTTGATTTACTTAATTGTCATTTACCTGTTATCTAAAGTGACTTGTGTTTTAAAGATTCAAAGCCTTATGCCAGAATGCAAGGAGGTGCTTGAATATGGACAGAAACATGTAAGAAGGGTGCAGGAGTGGGCTTCAGGAGGCTGCCCTTGGCCCGCTGTGGGAATATTTGAGCATCAGAAAGAACAATGACGATAATAGGCTATAACACGTCAAATAAAAACAATCCTCAAGTCCATGCTGATACAAATAAACAAGTGTGCAAGGGGCTGGGGAGAAGGGAAAGCTCTTGATTCCAGTCGGGTACCTGCTTACGAAAGCAGGAGGAATGATAGAACTGGAAAATCACCATGTCTCAGCCACCATCGTAAAAGCTGACACAGGCAAGAGTCCTCAATGGATGCTAATACCATTTGGTGAAAGGCTGCTGAGGAGCATAATATTTCAGACAGCATGAGAGTGTCTCTCACCAATCACTTATTATTTACAAAGAGGAAAAAAGGCTCCTTTGCAGTGGAGAAATTTGGCAGTCACCACCAAACGTAACCTGGTCAGTAGTGGGTCAAACCAGCATCGTGAAGGATACAACGTTATGTCTGCACGGTTCCTGCCCAGAGTGCATAATCTGAATCAGATCATGAGCAGGCCGTCGGCAAATGCAAGATAAGGAAATTGTACAAACTCACGGCTCGTCCTCTGCGCTGGTCACGGCAGCGTCAGTGTCATGGAGGTTAAAGGAGGGCTGAGGGACTGTCTGGACTCACAGAGACAGAGAGGAGTACAAAGTGCAGAACAAGAGCCCGTGTGTGTGAGTGTGTGTGTGTGTGCACGCGTGTGTGCGCACGCACGCGTGTGTGTGCATGTTTGCTCTGAAGGGTACTGTCAGGGCAACTAGAGAAATCTGGAAATGGAATGTATATGAGACATTATTCTGGTGTCAATGTTAGGTTTCTTGGCGGTGATAATGGTATAGAGCTTATGCAAGAGTGTTCTTGTTTTGGGAGTTAACATGCTGGAGTACCATTTCTGTATGAGTGTCATGATCCTACAACTTACCTGCAAATGGTTCAGCAGAAGTGTGTGTGTGCATGTGTGTGTACAGTGTTGGTGAATCTAGATGAAGGGTGTGTAGGTGTTCATTGTTCCATTCTTTCATCTCTTCTGTAGGACTGAATAAGTTCGAAAGAACACTTCTGCAGGGAAAAGCTTTAAAGTAGTAGTCGTTGTTCACAAGTGCGTGCATGTGGTAGCTTTAATTATGTATATGGTATTTTCTGGTTGGTTTGTCAAACGTGTCTCTGGTGCGTGTTGAGTACCAGACACCGTCCTAAGTGCTCTACAAGTGTCGACTCGTTTAACCCTCACAGTAGCTCTTGAAGTGGATACTGATTTTCTATCCCCATTTCACACAACAGCAAACTGAGTGCAGGTAGGTTTCATAGCTTGCCCAAAGTCATAGCTACTTGAGTGGAAAAGGTGGGATCTGAACCCAGACAGTCTCGTTCTAGTCTGTGTTCTTAATCACGATGCTATATTGCCTCTCAGATGTTCTTCTGTGGAGTGTGTGTGTGTGTGTTTGTGTCTGTGTGTGTGTTTTATAAACCGGCAAATTTATGATGGTAAATCATTTTACATTCCAAACTTAAATTCTTTTTTCCAATGACAAGTGATATTTGTAAAGATATACTTGAAGAATTATTATTCCAATTGCTACCTGAAACCCTGAAATTAAAATTATGTTTAGTAGACTTATGGTGACCTGTACGGTATTTTGAAAATTGGTCATCTGTGCATGGAAATCCTTGTTACTAAGCTGATATTTAATTAAGAAGAATATTCTGTCTTTTAACCGTGGTGAGTAGTTAACAATACCTCCCTGTGGAAAGTCATACTTAAGAATATTTCCCCCTCACTTTGTCAGTGTCCCACTGAGAGTGTTTCCAGATTCCATCTGGGAGGGATCATTCTGTTCAGTCCTGCCAGTGTGTTTTGAGTAGTGTAAGGAGGTGTGGTGGATTTAATAATTCAATCTCAAGAGTAATTTCTAAAATATTTTGTCCTTCAGTAACACCAGGATGTTAAAAACTTCACTGAGGGATTAAGAGTTTATCTATTTGAAATGTGTTCTTTTAAGAAATGTCTTTGTTGTAACTTCGGAAAAATTATTTAGGATCAATCTATTTATTTCCTGCAGCAACTGGTTCTGAGCCTATGTACTGGTCGAGTTTCATGACCAGCAGTATGCAACTGGCAAAAGAGTGTCTTAGCCAGAAACTAACAGATGAACAAGGAGAAGGAACTCAGCCTTTTGAAGGACTTGAAAAGTTTGCTGAAACCATTGAAACAGGTTTGATACTATTGAGCATTTTCGAAACTTTTAGATTTGCTAGTACCTTTATTCAGTAAGCCTTGTATAAGGCAGATCCACTGGAGTGATTTTTAAAAGAATTACTGTTCTCACTTGGAACTTTAGAATTCAAGTTAAATTTAAATATCGTACTCAATTTAATTGCATATTATTGTTTGTGTACTTGTTCGGTCCCCTAGTTTCTCCTTCTTTGTTTATTATACGTGCATAATGGAGGGATTAGAGCTCAGAGATAGCGTTAGTCAGTGCCACCAGTGTCTGCTGAGGTGACACGCGGTAAGTGCTCAGTAAATGCAAGATATTCATTATCAAACTCAGGATTTGGGGGTTTTACAGGAAAGAGATTCAGCTTCTTTCTAAGTTCTTGTCAGACTCATTTAGCGTTTATTCCTTTAGTTAGAAGTTTTTATTCAATGTGTGTATGGTTGACTGTGACCTGTTCACCTTAGTACTAAGAAGAGTAAAAGTCACTTTTATAGACACTGTTTTGAGAATTGAACACGTACCAGGAAATTCCCAAACTGGAACTGCGCTTGAAATTCGCATAGAAAGGTAAGACTTCTTGTATCTGAAAGCAAATTACTATTATTTTATTTTATAAATAATAAAATCTAACTGTTACGTTAGATGTCAGGATGCTTTTGCTGATTAGAGGTGATGATATTAATTTATTGCATAATTTCATAGTAAAGTACTACTTTCCAAATTATGTTCCAGTCCCATTATTGAAAAATTAAAAGTGCCAGTTGGGGTGTAATTAAGAGTTTACTGCATTCAATTCAAAGCAAGTAATGCTTTCTTAGTTAATGTCAAATCAGAATGAAAGTATTTGAATGCTGCTAACTTTAAGGCTCTCCTGCTGGAGAGTGTCAGCATTTAGGCGTGTTTCACTAGCATGAGGGGCGTGTTTGCTTGGCTGTGCTTAATCTAAGTGTTGCTTTAGTGAGAAAGACTAAGGCCACTGTTTCTTTTGAGGATTTTGGGAGGGTATTTTAAGGTCAATGTGTGCAACGTGTGATCTACTTAGAAAGACAAACTTTGCTTCTAGTTTGCCCCCCTGGAGCACCTATAAACGTCTCTAAAGCAGAGATTAATTTACACAAACACAAGTGTTGATGGGAGATAGTAACTGTTCATCTGGGTTTTCAGGCTGCATGAATTACCTACAGAAATAAGCAGAGTGAAATATGTACACTGAGCACCAAAGACACTTTGTGTACGTATCTACTCGGGGCCTTTTCCAAATCTTCAGCAGATAAGTTTTGAAACATGAATTGGTTTCTGTCTTTTTAAACAAAACTTCTATTAGTGAAACAATTATTGTCGACAGATTTTTGAAACGTGGCTGCATTACCTTAAATGCTATATAAAAATATCTAAAATCTCATGCAGCTAGAAACACTTCTGTATTTTGTTTAAGATGAAAAATAGACATAAGAACACAAGAAATGTCCTTCATGGCCGATGAGACTTGGTGCCATATGCCATCCACTGTTAGCCAAGAGATGTGTTGTGAGGGAGCTTACTTGTTTGTTTTTCTTGAAGCTTACTTTAGGAAGTGGTTAATTTTTCCCCAAATTGAAGAGCCTCATAAAGTTATCTTTTTGGGGGTTAAGTTTTCTTCATGAAAATACTTCCTGTAGTAAGGCATGGTGATGCTGACCCACATTAAGGGCATATTCTGAGGGTGCTAACACCTTGAAAGTCCTGTAATTTAAAGCATCGTGTGTGTGTTTATAACTGCAAATAGATTTTCCCAGGAGTTTTATGCGGTTGCCTTTCTGTTGCTTTCTGCTCTCAGAACTGTTTACCATGATGAAACCGCGGATGATACCTCCGGAATGAATGTGCACCAGCCCACAGCTTTTGCTCACAAGTTACTTCAGCTCTCTGGGGTGTCTCTCTTCTGGGATGAGTTTCCTGCATCAGCAAAATCATCCCCAGTGTATTCAACTGCACCAACGGTAAGAAAAAGAAACAAATTTAAAACCCCCAAAATTAAATCATAGATTCTTAAAACAGTTTAAATGAGGGCTATTACATTTCCTAGGATACGGAACGTGAGTCTCCATCCGGTTTGAGCGCTAACACAGATTTCAGCAGTGGGGACATACATTTGAGAGATTTTAACACACTTATTTTTATAATTAATGCCTTTCCTACCAGTTTGCTGTGTATGAATTTGATAGGGAAACCTTGGATTCTGTGTCTTGAGGGAAAATGGTCTGTAAACATCTGATATCCTTTTACAAAAGCACAATTGAGGAGTCAAGCAGTGTGTACGCTTACCTTTACATAGTTAATGTATTACTGAAAGTTTAGCTTGCAAATCGTATCTTGAAAAAGCTTTATAATTAAGGGACTCTGTATTAATCACTTCTAAGAGCACAGAATCCTTTATAAATCAGTTCCTCCTCTATCTACCTCTTATGTTATTTCACAAATCAGGCTTCCTTCCTTACAGAACGCCTGTGAAGTTTGTACACGAAGCCCTCTTCCGCGGTTTGCCTTCATTACAATATACTCTACTGATCTCAGGAGCCCTGGTGACGCAGTGGTTAAAGCAATCAACTGCTAACCGAGAGGTCAGCAGTTCAAAACTACCAGTGGCTCTGCAGGAGACGGATGTAGCAGTCTGCTTCTGTGGAGATTGACAGCCTTGGAAACCCTGCGGGGTTGCTATGAGTGGGAATCAACTCCACAGCAGTGGGTGTTTTGGTTCACACTCACATGCTGCTGTGTTTGTCCTAGTAACGAGATACTCTTTATCTGCTGGAATATAATTCAGTTTATGTGTCAGGTGTGTTGTTCTTCTTAAGTTGACATTTATATTTTGCGTTTAGGTTTACTGACATTAAGGTCTTTTAAATTGCATTATTGTAGGAAACTGAGCCAAAGCTGTCGCCTAGCTGGAACCCTAAAATTGTTTATGAGCCACACCCACAACTAACTAGAACTTTACCAGAGGTAGCACCATCTGACCCAGTGCAGATTGGAGGGTTGATGGGTAGGTTGGAGTTGAGTCTCACGTTGAAACAGAATGAAGTACTTCCTGGAGCAAAGGTCAGTATTCGTTTTATTTTCTACAGTAAAAGCCGCAGTATTCTTGAGTCTGTGCAGTGACCCAGTGATTGAGTGCTGTGGATTTTCCCATCACTAGGCGCCGTGCTGTCTCTGAGTCAGTGTGTTTCCCCCCAGCTGGTACCCTGTCCTTACGGGAGACAGTCTGTGCGGGGGCTGCTTCTGCCAGCCTGCTGCAGCTCTGGCTGTAGAGCCACCCCCACAACCGCTCACCTGCATCCTGCGGTTCCAAGCAGGGACACCCGCTCACTGCCATCCTGCTGTTCCAAACTGCTCACCTCCATCCTGTGGTTCCAAACAGGGACACCCGCTCACCGCCATCCTGCGGTTCCAAACCACTCACCTCCATCCTGCGGTTCCAAACAGGAAAACGGGCTCACCTCCATCCTGCAATTCCAAACCCCTCACCTCCATCCTGCGGTTCCAAACGGGGACACCTGCTTACCTCCATCCTGCAGTTCCAAACCCCTCACCTCCATCCTGCAATTCCAAACAGGGACGCCCGCTCACCTCCATCCTGCGATTCCAAACAGGGACACCCACTCACCTCCATCCTGCGGTTCCAAACAGGGACACCCTCTTTTGTAGTAGGCAGGACTTCATTAGTTCAGATAACTAGGAATTCACTCAGTAATCTCTTTCTAATGTCATAAAAGTTGAAAGTTTAAAGCAGAAGAGATTTGGAAAGCAGGAAGTTGACCGCATGACTGCAAAAGATGTTTAGCTATATAAATGTTAAATCATTTACCCGTGCGTGTGTTGAATGGAATGATAATAATATTTATGAAAAGAAATTGATTTTTTTATGATGTCCCACAGCTTTTTTTTTTTTCCTTCACTGTGTTTTCAGTGAAAGTTTACACAGCAGTTTAGGTTCCCATTGAACAGTTTCTATACAAATTGTTCAGTGACTTTGGTTACGTTCTTCACAACATGTGAACATTCTCAATATTTCCGCTTTGGTCGTTCCATTTCCATTAATCTAGTTTCCCTGCCCTCCCATAGCCTTTTGAAGACACTGTATAAACAGAAAGACAATTGTACTTGTTTCTCAGGAAGCAATATTGAATGCTCTGTTGGAGAATCAGTAAGCTTGCGTTTATTTAGTCATTTACGATGGTTTGTCAAGTGCTGTTTTCTTACATTGAAAACTAATTATCTGTTTGATCTCTGTGAAATGTAGTTTAAATGAAGATGGTATCAGGGTTTATTCATTTACTTATTTACGAATCTACCTAGCTGTGTATGTTTGAGTGACTACTATATGCTAGGCCCTGTACAAGTTGTTGGGACTGATAAACAGAGATGAATGGAATACAATCTGCTTTAAAAAATATACAATAAGAGGTATAGAATTGCTATGGGAACAGGGAGAGGGAGCCACTAAACATACATGAACAAAGATAAAAGTTTTTCGGAGGATAGAAGGGTCCCCAGAAACCCTTCCTTGGACTGGGCCTGGCTGGCATTGGAGGAGGAGGAGGGGGACTAGAAGGACGACATCCCTGTCACTGTTCACCCTCCCCCTCGTTACTCTCTGTCCTATCTCAGATGGTCCGAAAGCCTCTTCAGAGACTAACATGAGGGGGTTGTGAATAGAGCAGAGAGCCACAGGCACGCCTAGACAGCGCAGTCACGCGTAGACAGCGCAGGCGCGCGTATGCACCGCGGGTACGCGTAGACAGCGCAGGCGCGCGTATGCACCGCGGGTACGCGTAGACAGCGCAGATACGGGTAGGCACCGCAGGTATGCGTAGACAGCACAGGTACCCAAAGACACCGCAGGTACGCCTAAGTACAGGTAAACACCACAGGGAGTCCGTGCCATGGTATCATCCTTGGGAAGCGGAATACATTTGTGTCTTTGGGGAGTGCATTTGCTGTTTCTTTAAAAGGGAAGAACCATAGCAATAACTTTGATAGTTCTGTTTTGGTTAATTATAGATAGTCCTCAACATTTGTGTGTTTGATCTTTGTGCAATTATGTATTGATTGGTATAAAGGGCTTTTATGTGCTACTTTTGGGCTTCTGTGTACCAGCTGACAAATGAACATCTCAAACCAGTGCCTGGTGGCATTGTCTGCCAGCCAGTATTCAGTATTCGGAGATACTGCTGTTCTTGCTTATACAGTAATTCTTGTGCAATATCTTGAGTATTTGAGCGCATTTTGTTCTTACATAATGGAAATGAGAGCTAAATGGAAAAGAAAGGTTCTGGGTGTTATTAGCACTGAGAAACATAGGTCTCACAAACTTCTTCCACTATAGACAAGGATGGATTAATTAGGGTGCTCAACGGGTCAGGCCTGTAGCCTCTGTCTCATGTTCACTGTGGATGCAAAGTGTTACGAAAGATTTGATGTTTTCTTTTCATTTCCCTAAAATGGTATTCGCTTTGAGTGGTGTGTAAGTCTGGTGTTTCACATACTCACTTTTGGCATGTTTTCGGAAATAGTTTATGTATGAAGACCTAGGACTACCTCTACTGACTATAGAGATTCTTTGTTTCAGTTGCTATGTTACCTTGAGTTTGAAATGTATTTTAGCGTATGTTTTCAGGATTGCATTATAGACGAAAACACAGGACTGCTGGTACCGACCAGAGACTTTGTTTTAGTTGCTATGTTACCTTGACTTTGAAATGTATTTTAGTTGCTATGTTCTTTCATATTTCCAAAATCAAGTGTTATATGCTTTGTTCTTTGTATGCCAAACTCAGAATGTGCATACAGTGAAATATTTCTATGAAAATTAGAAATAAAATACAGTCAACTCTTGATCATCCATTCTAACAGAGGTCAGAGATTGTACTTTTCAATACTAGGAAATTAAAACAGTTTGTAAAGATGGCATATAATCAGGACACATTTTCCCACTGTCCCCAGCCTTAACTTATTGGCCTGGGATGTCAGCAGTCGGTAAGGAGCCCCCTAAATAAGCCATCCATGGACAGAACAGGGGAGCCACGCCATGGAAGCAGGGAGGGCTTGCCATCTGGACCTGCCTAGGTTCAAATCCTGGCTCCTGATCATGGCCATGTACAAATCACTTAATCTTTATGAACCTGTCTCCTCTTCTGTAAAACAGGAACACTAGTAAGAATTACATAGATGAAATATATATAAAGAACTGAGCATAGTCCCCCAATTAAAAAGAGTGATGATAGTTATTATTATTATTGGAGAACGTATTATAGTTAGTTAGATCGTGGAAATTTCTCAAAATCCCTGTGTGGCTTATTTTATTTTGTGTTTTTAGAATTTAAGGAATTTGTTTTTCCTCTGAGAAGAAGCCATTTCTAATATAAATGTGTTTTATTAATTGAATTATTTTTAAATTGCAAAATGGCATAGAGACAATAGGAGTCAGTGTTGGCACATTACAGCTAAAAGCAGAGGAGGAAAAAGTAAGGAGCCCAAGACTAAACAATCATACTTTTATATTTCAGTACATTAAAATATACTGGCATTTATAGTGTGGCGAGAGTATAAAGAGTATTAATCCTGAACAGTGTTTTTTTCCTTTGAAGTTGGATGTTGATGGACAGATAGACGCTATTCATTTATTCCTGTCGCCAAGACAGGTGCACTTGCTTTTGGACTTGCTAGCAGCCATTGCTGGACCAGGCAAGTATAACACTGGTATCATTATTATTTTTAATTCTTTACAATTTTTTTTACTGTGGTAAACAAATGTATATGTAACAAACCATTTGCCCTGTCAGTATTTCTAACGTGTATGGTTCCATGGCATTGATTATGTTCATCATACTGTGCAGCCGTAACCACTGTCTGTTTTCATATTTTTCCATCCCGCTAAACAGAGGCTCTGTGCCCGCTAACCAGTGACTTCCCCTTTCCCTGGTAACCACTCATCTACTCTTGTTTCTGTGCATTTTGTCTATTCTAGATCTTTCATGTAAGTAGGATCATGCAATATTTGTCCTTTTGTGATTGACTTTATTTCACTCAGTATGATGTTTTCAAGGTTAATTTATGTTGCACTATGTATCAGGACTTCATTTCTCTTTATGGCTGAGTAATATTCCATTGCAATACTATGTACCATATTTTATTTATCCATTCATCTGTTGATTGACATTTCGATTATTTCCACCTTTTGGCTACTGTGAATAATAGTGATGCAATGAACATTGGTGTACAAGAATCTGTTTGTGCTCCTGCTTTCATTTCTTTTGGGTACATACCTAGGAGTGGAATTGCTGAGTCATATGGTAATTTTGTGTTTAACTTTCTAAAGAACTGCCAAACTGTTTTCCACAGCAGCTGTGCCATTTTACCATTCCACCTTCAATGGTTCCAATCTCTACATTCCAGCCAATGCCTGTTGTTTTCCTTTTTTTGATCATGGTTATCTTAGTGGGGGTGAAGTGAGAGCTCATTATGGTTTTCATTTGCATGTCCCTAATGACTAATTACCTTGAGCATCTTTTCATGTGCTTGTTGACCATCTGTATTTCTTTTTTGCTGAACTGTCTGTTGAAGTACTATGCCCAATTTTTGATTGGGTGGTTTGTCTTTCTGTTGTTAAGTTGTAGGCGTTCCTTTATATATCCTAGATATTAACCCTTTTTAGATATATGGTGTCTTACGCTGGATTCTCTAGAGAAGCAAAACCAGCAAAGTGTATAAATATATCTAGAGAGAGATTTATATCAAGGAAACGGCTCACGCGATTGTAGAGGCTGGAACGTCCCAAGTTTGTGGATCAGGATAGAGGCTTCTCTCGGTTCACATAGCCACAGGGGCTTTCGAACCCAAAATTGGCAGGTCGGAGAGTAGGGCTCTTGCTCACAGGCTGTGAAGATTGACGAATCCCAAGATCAGCTGATACGTTGATAGCTGAAGTCTCAAGAACCGGAGGTCAGATGAACAGGAGGCAGCTGCAGGCTCCAGAGCAAGCAAAAAGCCAGAACATCTGCTTATATTTGGATGCAGGCCACACCTCTGAGGAAGCTCCCTTTCAACTGATTGGCTACTCACAGCAGATTCCATCATGGGAGTGATTACATAAGAACATTGAGCATCATGGCCCAGCCAAGTCAACACACAATCTTAACCATCACAGTCCACCCCTTGTCAACTTGGCACATGTACACATCTCCTTAAACCATACATAATCTCTGAATAAAGACAGTTATAAAGTTGTACTTGCACTTAACATGATACAACTAACATGCGTACAAACTGAAAACTCACTAGCACCGTTTACATCTTATATTTTATAAGTGACGAAAACAGAAATATTTGATGCAGACATACAAAGCAGAAATACTCATAACAATTACAGTCTACGTATCCCTAGGTGATTCCTTCTTGTAGCAAGGCGGGGACTCTCTGGGTCAGAGAGCTCCAAAAAGCAGCAACACCTTAGGGTCTTTATAACCACAGGGCTTATCTTATCTAGGGTGAGCAGATGTTGGGTGCAGTTTTGTGTAGTATGTAAAGCAGACGAGTCCTAAGTGGCTAAAACTGTGCTTATTTGGGCTATTTTTAAAACAATTGAACGTGCACAATTTTAAGTTTGGCACCAGTGGGCCCTTTGGGCTGATGGGCCTCACCTTGCTATGAAGAAGCAAACAACCTGGGGTCAATACACAGAGGCCATTTTTAACTCATTTATACTTTGCTGATAAAGTGCTTTGATGAACAACATTTTCATTCTAGTGAAGTCCCTTTCATCTGTTTTGTCTTTTGCTGCTTGTGACTGCAATGTCATATCTGACAATCCATTGTTAAAAACTAGGTCTTGAAGCGTTATCCCTATATTTTCTTGTAAGAGTTTTATGGTTTTCGTTCTTACATTTAGGTCTCAGATCCATTTTTAGTTAGTTTTCATATATGGTGTGAGCTCTGGGTCCAGGTTCATTCTTTTGTTCGTGGAAATCCATTTTTCCTAGCACCGTTTATTAAAGAGGCTGTTCTTTCCCCATTAAATGGACTTAGCATCCTTGTCAAAAATTAATTAACCTTAAATATATGGGTTTATTTCTGGACTCCCAATTCTGTTCCACTGGTCTAGATGTCTATTATACCAGTACCAAGCTATTTTGATTATTGTGGCTTTATTATATGCTTTGAGATTGGGAAGTGTGAGTCGTCCTACTTTGTTCTTTTTCAAGATTGCTTTGACTATCCTGGGCCCCTTGTGGTTCCATGTAAATTTGAGAATTGGCTTTTCCACTTCTGCAAAGAAGGCTGTTAGAATTTTGATGAGTATTGCATCAAATCTATAGGGTGCTTTGGGTAGTATTGACATTATAAAGTCTTCTGTATCAATAAACATGGTTTGTCCTTCCATTTATTTTATTTATTTCAATTCCTTTCCATAATGTTTTGTAGTTTTCAGTGTATGAGTCTTTCACTTCCTTGGTTAACTTTATTCCTAGGTATTATGTTCTTTTAGATGTTATTGTAAATGGTAACATTTCCTTAATTTCCTCTTCAAAATGCTCATTGCTAATGGATAGAAACTGGACTAATTTTCGTGTGTTGACCTTGTATCTTGCTACTTTGCTGAATTCATTTATTAGCTCTGGTAGCTTTCTTGTGGATTCTTTGAGTTTTTCTATATATAGAATCATGTCATCTGCGAATAGAGATAGTCTTATTTCTTCCTTCCCAATTTGGATACCTGTTTGTTTCCCCCCTTGCCTAATTGCTCTGGCTAGAGCTTCCAGTACAATATTGAATAGCAGTGGTGAGAGGAGGCATCCTTGGCTTGTTCCAGATCTCAAGGGGAAAGTGCTCAGTCTTCTCCCCTTGAGTATGATGTTATCTGTGGGTTTCTCATAAATGTGCTTTACCTGATTGAGGAATTTCCCTTCTATTCCTAGCTTGTTGAGTGTTTTTTTATCATGAAAGGGTGTTAGATTTTGTCAAAGCCTATTCTGTATCAATTGAGGTGATTATATGGTTCTTTTCCTTTATTAATGTGGTATATTACATTGATTTTTCTAATGTTGAACCTCCTTTGCCTTCCTGGGATAAACCCCTTTTGATCATGGTGTATAGTTCGTTTAATATGCTTTTAGATTTGGTTTGCTAGTGTTTTGTTGAAAATTTTTGCATCTGTATTCACAAGGGATATTGATCTATAGTTTTCTTTCCTTGTGGTTTCTTTGTCTAGCTTTGGTATCACAGAAATGCTAACCTCATAGAATGAGTGAGGAAGTATTCCCTCCTCTTCTGTCTTTTGGAAGAGTTTAAGGTAGATTGGAGTCACTTCTTCTATAAATGTTTGGTACAATTCTCCAGTGATGCCATATGGTCCGGGGCTTTTCTTTGTTGGGAGGTTTTTGATTGCTGATTCAATCTCTTCATTTGTTGTTATGGCTTGAATGGTGTCCCCCCCCTCCCCCCACCTCCCCGCAAATATGTTTATAGGGGTTACACACTCTGACCCCTATACTTGGGGATGTAATCCTGTTTGGAAATAGGATTTCTTTGTTATGTTAATTAGTTCACACTTAAATAGTCATGCTATTGTTGTTGGGTGCTGTGGAGTCAAATCGGATTCATAGTGACCCCACGTGACAAAGTAGAACTGCTCCATAGGATTTTCTTGGCTGTAGTCTTTATGGAAGCAGATTGCCAGGTCTTCCTCCTGTGCATCCCCCGGGTGAGTTCAAACCATCAACCTTTAGGTTCTCAGCTGGCCTCTTAACTGTTGCACCACCAAAGCTCCTTCACCTGAGTAGGGTAGGTTCTAAATCTAATCACTTCTGAGTCATAAAAAGCACAGAATAGACACAGAGGCACACACACACAGGGAAAGACAGATGGCACGTGAGAGTCATCTGCAACCAACGAACCAAGGATCACCAGCAGACACCAGAAACTAGGAGAGAGGCTCACAGAAGGAATGGACTCGGCTGAGACCCTGATTTGGACCTTTAGCCTCCAGGACTATGAGAAAATAAATGTCTATACTTTAAAGCCACTCCCTTGTGGTATTTCTGTTATGACAGCACTAGGGAACTAAGACACTTGTTACAGGTTTGTTGACATCTGCTTATTCTTGAGTCAGTGTAGGAAGTTAGGTGTTTCTAGGAATTTGTCCATTCCATCTAGGCTAGAATTTGTTGGCGCACAATTGTTCATATTATTATCTTACCCTTTTTATTTCTGTAGGGTTGGTTGCACTGTCCCCACTTTTATTTCTGATTTTAGGTGTTCGTGTTTTCTTTTTTTCTTTTTCAGTCCAGCTAAAATTTGCCGATTTTATTGATCTTTTCAAAAAACCAGCTCGTGTTCTCACTGATTCTATTGTTTTCTATCCTCCGTTTCCTTTATTTCCATTCTGATCTTTCTTATTCACTGCCTTGTGGTAGCTTTGGGCTTGGTTGCTCTTTTTTTCTAGTTCCTCAGCTTATAAAGTTAGGTTATTGCTTTGAGATCTTCTTTTTTAATGTAGGTGTTTACTGCTATAAAATTCCCTCTGAGCACTGCTTTGGCTGCATTCCATAAGTTTTGGTATGTTGTGCTTTCATTTTCATTCGACTCTAAGTATTTTCTGATTTTGCTCTTGATTTTTTCCTTGACCCATTTGTTGTTTAACAATATGTTGTTTAATTTCCACATATTTGTGTATTTTCCAGTTTTCCTTCTGTTATTAATTTCTAATTCCACTCTGTTGTGGTTGGAGAAGATACTTGGTGGGATTCCAGTCTTTTTAACTTTTTTGAGACTTGCTTTGTGACCTGCTATAAGGCCTATTCTGGAGAATGATCCATGTGCACTGGAAGAGAATGTATATTGTGCTGTTATTGGGTGGAATGTTTGTCTTAGGCTGGGTTCTCTAGAGAAGCAAAACCAGTAAAGCATATAAATATATGTAAAGAGAGATTTATATCAAGGAAATTGTTCACGCAGTTGTCGAGGCTAGAACGTCCCAAGTCCATAGGTCAGGATAGTGGCTTCTCCTGATTCACGTTGCTGCAGGAGCTGGCGAACCCAAGATCAGCAGGTCAGAGAGCAGGGCTCTTGCTCACAGGCTTCGAAGACTGATGAATCCCAAGACTGGCAGGCAAGACCTCAGGTAAGCTGCTAGCACAAGTCCCAAGAACCAGAGGTCAGACCAACAGGAGCCAGCTGCAGGATCCAGCGCGAGCAAAAAGCCCCCCAGCCTTCCCAGAGTGTCCACTTATATTTGATACAGGCCACACGCCCAAGGAAACTCCCTTTCAACTGATTGGCTGCTCAGAGCAGATCCCATCATGGAGGTGATCACAACATCGTACTACTGCCAAACCACTGAGAATCATGGCCCAGCCAAGCTGACACACAACCTTAACCAACACAGTCTTCTACATATCACATGTGTCCGTTAGGTCTAGTTGGTTTATAGCGTCGTTTAGGCTCTCTATTTACTTATTGATCTTCTTTCTAGATTTTTGTCCATTATTGAGAGTGATGTATTGAAGTCTCTGACTATGATTGTAGCATTGTCTATTTCTCCCTGCACGTCTATCGGTGTTTGCTTTATATATTTTGGGGCTCTGAAGTTAGGTGTATATATGTTTATAATTGTTGTATCTTCTTAATGAATTGACTCTTTTATCATTATATACTGTCTTTCTTATTCTCTTATAACAGATTTTGACTTAAAGTCTTTTTTGTCTGCTCTTAAAATCATCATCCCAGCTCTCTTTTGGTTACTATTTGCATGAAATATATTTTTCCATCCTTTTGCTTTCAAACTATTTGTGTCCTTGGGCCAAAGATGTATCTTTTGTAAACTGCGTATAGTTGGATCTTTTTTTTTAGTCCATTGTGTCAGTCTGTCTTTGATTGGAATGGTTAGTCCAGTTACATCATTTGTGGTAATAACCGATGAGGAAGAACTTACTTCTGCCATTTTGTTGTTTGTTTTTTGTGTGTCTTACACATTCTTTGCCCCTCATTTCATCCAGTGCTGCCAACTTTTGTGTTTGTTGATTTTTTGTAGTGAACCATTTTGATTCCTTTATCCTTTTGTATGTGTTTTTAAGATATTTTCTTTGTGGTTATCATGGGAATTACATTTAATATCCTACATTTTTACAACCTGGCTTAAATTGATACCAACCTAACTTCAGTAACGTACAATAACTCTATTCCCATCCTGTTTCTCCCCTCTCTCCTTTTATGTTGTTATCAACCATTGCATCTTTATATATCATGTACCTTGTAACATAAATTTATATTTGTTATGCATTTGTCATTATAAAGAATGAAGGACATGACAACTAGAATTAACCACCAAAACCAAACCCACTGCCGTCCAGTTGATTCCGACTTATTGCAACCCTATAGGATAGAGTAGAACTGCCCCATAGGGTTTCCAAGACTGTAATCTTCACAGAAGCAGACTGCCACATCTTTCTCCCATGGAGCAGCTGGTGGATTCAAACTGCCGACCTTTCAGTTAGCAGCTGAGCACTTTAACCACTGCCCCACCAGGGCTCCTACAACTAGAATTACCAACCAGAAATACTTTAAAACTTGCCCTTATACTTGCCCATCAATTACCTTTAATGGAGATCTTTTTCTGTATGTGCAGTTTCTTTCTAATGTCCTTTCTTTCCCACCCTAAGGACTTCTGTTAGTATTGCTTGCAGGACAGGTCAAGTGATTATGAACTCTCTCAGAATATATACCCTGAACAGTCCGCTAGTAGGAGCTGTCCTGTTTATTTTGGAGCCAGAGATCAGGCTCTTCGGAGTGCTCAGGAGAACCATGTGTTGGCTGGAGGTACAGCTGCCATTGCTGTGCTGGGAGGAAAAGAGTAGGGACAGTGAAGAGGTGCTTTTCCTACCGTACGAGATTCATCAATGTGTTGATTCAGTTTGCAAGTTCTTTGCCCACCTTTTCAGAGTTGTCACAGGGCTGAGTAGACTTCTAGTTGCTTTTCTTGGTGTTCCTGTGGAGAGAGCCAGGATCTTAAACCTGCTCACGCTGTCGTCTTCCCAGAATTGTCTTTAAAACTTTTTAATCAAAATATATAACCTACATATAGGAAAGCCTATTATTTTCAAGAGTGTGACATTAATAAAGATGTACAGTAAGTCCCCAGGTGACTAACATCCGACTTAGAGACAACTCGAATTTACTGTTTAATGTTATGTAAATTTGCCCTCACTGTGAAACGATTGAACCAGCCCCTACTTGGAGCACATTCTTCATCACAATCACCTTCCCTTGCTGCACTTGCAGCTTTTAATCACTGAAAAGTCTTCAAGACTTTTCTTGCACTAAAGTTAGGCTAAATAAGAACCATATGTGCATACCTGTTCTGATTTACCTACAAATTCTTAAAGACATGTTTACAAACGTGTCTGGTTCATAACCCAGGGATTGCCTGTATTGTAAATAAGAATTCTAAATTGTTAAATTTGACTAGGTCTTCTGAATTGTGTTACCATGGCATGAATTAGCCTTCAGTGCTGTGTTAATGTGTGTCACTTTCTTGGCTTGTAAAAAATGGTCTGGTGACTTCTTCGGTTGGGGATAGTACTTCACGTGATTGAGAATGCTTAATTCTTGAACACAGTAAGTAACCCAGATTTTAATATATGTTCAATGACTCATCTATCAGAGGTAGGATTTTATGATTCTTGGCTAGTTGCTTAAAGCTTACATCTCTGATTAAGTAGTGGTGGTTTTGCACCAACTGGTATTCAGTTACCATTGGTAGAGGACAAATGGATTTAGGGGAGAGAACTGATCAAGTAACTCCAAGTTTAATTACTTTTTGCTTTCCTTTTGTAAACTTGTAGAAAATTCTAGCAAAATAGGATTGTCTAACAAAGATAGAAAAAATCGACCCATGCAGCAAGAAGACGAGTATCGAGTTCAGATGGAGTTACACCGGTATTATTTAAGAAAAGACTCCCTCGATGTGGGCGTATCTTCAGAGCAGAGCTTTTATGAGACAGAAGCAGCGCGTACACCTTCTAGCCGTGGTAAGAACTCAGTTTCTGCCAGAATCATACATTATCATTGTAGAGCAAAGTAAACTGAATTTTTGGCTGCTGTGAAATAGAGTTTAGTGATGAAAGAACTAAGAGATCCATACTGTAAGAAAGTTTAATAAATGTATAAGTTTCTCTAACAATATTATAGTGATGCATTGGCACACGGGTGTGAGGGTATCCTGTTTTGAGTGTTTATTTTTGTTTTGTAAAGGATAATTTGTTCTAACAAAAGTCAATTTTTAAATGTAGATTTACATGAAAGATAAATTGGGGGTAATTATTCACTTTGGTCAAGTTATATGTGCTCATATGATTTACACTAGATCTGTTTAAATAGGAAGTTTTTCTCTATTAGTCTTTCCCTCACTTATATGTAAATATCATTTCTTCCCAGCTTACTTTGCATCTACAAGTATTTTAGAATGTATTAGCACTTGTTGTTAGGTGCTGTCAAGTCGGTTCCAACCTACAGCGACCCTGTGTACAACTGAATGGAACACTGCCTGGTCTTGCGCCATCTTCACAATCTTTGCTATGCTTAAGACCATTGTTGCAGCCACTGTGTCAGTCCATCTCATTGAGGGTCTTCCTCTTTTTCACTGACCCTCCACTTTACCAAGCACGATGTGCTTCTCCAGAGAGTGGTCCCTCCTGATAACGTGTCCAAAGTACATGACATGAACTCTTGCCATCCTTGCTTCCAGGGAGCATTCTGGCTATACCTCTTCCAAGACAGGTTAGTTTGTTCTTCTGGCAGTCCGTGGTATATTCAGTATTCTTCTCCAATGTCATAATTCAAATGCATCAATTCTTCTTCAGTCTTCCTTATTCGTTGTCCAGCTTTCACATGAATATGAGGTGATTGAAAATACCATGGCTTGGGTCAGATGTACCTTAGTCCTCAAAGTGACATCCTTGCTTTTCAACACTTTAAAGAGGTTTTTTGCAGCCGATGTTCCCAATGCAATGCATAGTTTGATTTCTTGACTGCTGCTTCCATGGGCATTGATTGTGGATCCAAATAAAATTAAATCCTTGACAACTTCTGTATTTCCTCCGTTTATCATGATGTTGCTTATTTGTCCAGTTGTGAGGATTTTTGTTTTCTTTATGTTGAGGTATAAGCCATACTGAAGGCTGTAGTCTTTTATCTTTGTCAGTAAGTGCTTTAAGTCCTCTTCACTTTCAGTAGGCAAGGTTGTGTCATCTGCATAACATAGGTTGTTCATGAGTCTTCCTCCCATCCTGATGCCCTGTTCTTCTTCATATAGTCCAGCTTTTTGGATTATTTGCTCAACATACAGATTGAATACGTATGATGAAAGGATACAATCCTGATGCACACCTCTCCTGATTTTAAACCATGAGGTATCCCCTTGTTCTGTTCGAACGACTGGTCTTCTCTTGGTCTGTGTACAGGTTCCTCATGAGCACAATTAAGTGTTCTGGAATTTCCATTCTTCACAATGTTATCCATAATTTGTTATGACCCACACAGTCGAATTCCTTTGCATAGTCAATAAAACACAGGTAAACATCTTTCTGGTATTCTCTGCTTTCAGCCAAGATCCATC
>NW_004443981.1:16245848-16261429 GCF_000243295.1 Trichechus manatus latirostris
AGTCGAATTCCTTTGCATAGTCAATAAAACACAGGTAAACATCTTTCTGGTATTCTCTGCTTTCAGCCAAGATCCATCTGACATCAGCAATGATATTCCTCGTTCCATGTCCTTTCCTGAACCCGCTTGAACTTGTGGCAGTTCCCTGTCAATGTGCTGCTGCAACTGCTTTTAAATGATCTTCAGCAAAATGTTACTTGTGTGTGATATTAATGGTATTGTTTGATAATTTCCATGTTCGGTAGGATCACTCTTCTTTGGAATGGGCACAAATACGAATCTCTTCCAGTCAGTTGGCCAGGTAGCTGTCTTCCAAATTGCTTGGCATAGATGAGTGAGCACCTCCAGTGCTGTATCGGTTTGTTGAAACATCCCAATTAGCATTCTTTCGATTCCTGGAGCCTTGTTTTTTGCCATTCCCTTCAGTGCAGTTTGGACCTCTTCCTTCTGTACCATCGGTTCTTGATCATATGGTACCTCCTGAAATGGCTGAACGTCAACCAATTCTTTTTGGTACAGTGACTCTGTATTTCTTCCATCTTATTTTGATGCTTTCTGCATTGTTCAGTGTTTTGCCCATAGAATCCTTAAATATTGCAACTCAAGGCCTGAATTTTTAATTCAGTTCTTTCAGCTTGAGAAATGCCGAGCATGTTCTTCCCTTTTGGTTTTCTAACTCTAAATCTTTGCACATTTCATTGTAATACTTTACTTCATCTTCTTGAGCCACCCTTTGAAATCTTCTGTTCAACTCTTTTACTTCATTTCTTCCATTTGCTTCAGCTACTCTCCATTCAAGAGCAAGTTTCAGAGTCTCTTCTGACATCCGTTTTGGTCTTTTCTTTCTTTCCTGTCTTTTTAATGACCTTTTGCTTTCTACGTGTATAATGTCCTTGATGTCATTCCACAATTCATCTGGTCTTCGGTCATTAGTGTTCAACGCATCAACTCTATTCTTCAAATGGTCTCTAAATTCACGTGGGAGATACTCAGGATCGTAGTTTGGCTCTCAGAATTGTTCTAACTTTCTTCAGCTTCAACTTGAACTGGCACATGAGCGATTCATGGTCTGTTCCCCTGCTGATCATAAGGTTTTCACTGGCTGATTTTTTTTTGAAAGTAGACTGCTAGGTCGTTCTTCCTAGTCTGTCTTAGTCTGGAAGCTCAGCTGAAACCTGTCCGCCACAGGTGACACTTCTGATGTTTGAAATACTGGTGGCATAGCTTCCAGCATCACAGCAACACACAAGCCACCACAGTGTGACAAATTGACAGACATATGGGGGTATAAGCACTTATAATACTGTAAATAATAAAAAATAAGTTTAAGTGTGGGATATCAAAACAAACGATTAAAACCTATGAAGGACTTTTGGCCATAACAAAGTTCTTTTGCATGAGGGTAAAACACAGCCTCCTGAAAAAAAAACAAAAAAACGAAACATTAAGTACAATTCTGAATAATGTATTTGACTCTTTGGTTTATACTTGTTTTTACTATTTTAAAACCTTAATATTTAGCTTCTAAATGGACACATGACACTAAAAATACACCATGTAATACTGCATATCTGTATTTTACAAAGACAAGTTCACTAGTAGGATAGCTTAACCTTTTGTTAACCTATATTCAGTTGAGTTTTTGCTATATCATTAATATCTTAGATCTGATAAATTACTCCATTAGAAGTAACATGAAATTTGGGGTCTCACTGTATCTCAAATAATCTTAAGGAAGAATATTAACTTATTTTGAAGAGTTGAATTTGTGGAATTCACGAAGTCTCGTTCTCTCTAGAAGAAGAGGTTTTCTTCTCCATGGCTGATATGGACATGTCTCACAGTCTCTCCTCTCTTCCACCCCTCGGAGACCCCCCAAATATGGACCTTGAGTTGTCGTTAACCAGTACAAATACAAATACCCCAGCAGGATCTCCACTGAGTGCTACTGTGGTAAAGTAGTATTTAATTTTTGTTGCTCTGTTCTTGAAAAGTTGTTTCCAAAGGTCTGCACTATTTTCATGCACTTTTTGAAAAACTGTTATAGCTTCAACCAACTTGGGAAGATTTCCTTGATCGTCATAAAGAACAGCCAGCAAGAGGGTCACCATTTCCACCCAACCTCATTCACCCAACACCTTTACAGAAGACTGGTAAGTAGAAATAAGACCTTTGTTCTTGATGTCCACTGAGATTTTTTTAAAGATAATGTTTTGCTTTCTTTTTTAAAAAAAATTACCGTTTTATTGCTTCTTATACTTTTTCTTCTTTATTTTGGTCCAGGCCCTTAATTAAGTTTAGAAAGCAAACGGAGCAATTGTGGGACAGTTCACTATGAAGTGTTTTAGAATAGTTGCCTATTCATTGTGTTCTTTTTGGATTTAAATAGTGAAAAGTATACGATAAGTTTCATATTATTATTGCAGTTTAGGATTCTCTGTCAACCATCTGATACTTGTTTCACTGTTTACACTTTCCTTAAAAGAGAACCTCAGCTTTCTTCTCTGCAGAGTTTAATTGAAATAGACATGGTCTTCAAGGAAAATTTAGTGAGCAGATTGTGGTTAATCTCTGACTTTTCCAGTGCAATTTTATTAATGCAAAAGTTTTGTTCATCGTTCACTATCGTAACATACTCTCTTGTACTTTAAGTGTCAAGAATCCTAGACATAAGATAATGATTTGTTTTATTTTACTCTAATTAGTTATTTAATATCATTTAAACTGGTATGTGATCACCTGTTTTCTAAAGCTAATACGTAAGTACTTATTTCGTAATTTTGATATAATAGATTGTTTTTAAGTATTAAATCTTATGCATATAATTTTACCACATGTATTTCAGCTCTCCCATCTAGACCCGTTTCCACGGATGAGTCCAGGCCTGAACTTATTTTTAGACTAGCTGTGGGAACTTTTTCAGTCTCAGTGCTTCACATCGATCCTTTATCTCCACCTGAAACGTCCTTGAACCTTAACCCATTGACGCCCATGGCCGTAGCTTTCTTTACTTGTATAGGAAAGATTGATCCAGCAAGATTTTCCACAGAAGACTTTAAATCTTTCCGAGCAGTGTTTGCAGAAGCTTGTTCACATGATCACCTCCGGTAAGTGTTCTCGTATTTACTAATCAGCCTTGAAGAAGAGCTCTCGTACTCCTCTGTCTGTCCGTCTCCAGTTGTTTTTCTAATTCACATTTTATTTGTAAATGAGTGAGGTTTCCTTGCTGTGCTGCCAAGATTTCTAGTGTAGGGTCTCTCCTTCAGGGTGGTTGGCATGTGGAACAATGTAGAGATAAGATCTAGATAATCTGGAGCTTTCTAAATTATCTTCTCTTTAGCCCCTTGCCCTGCTGTTGTCAAGTTTTTTGTTTTTTTACCGCATTTTGCCATTATCCCCACTGGCACCGTTAAAATCATGAAAACAGTTCTTATGGCCACCGGCTCTTAGTAGATGTGATAGCAGTGGTGAGAGCAGAATGAACTAGTGAGCTAGGACTTGGAAATGACCCGTATGCCACTGGCCCCGGCTGGGAGATAGGACTAAGGCTGATCCTGAGCTTGAGTGCCACCTTTTCAAGTTCTGTGTAAAAGTATCAGTGCTGTCCACGTATCCCACGTACCCGGTGATCGGTTCATGGGATGAGTACTGATGGACGAGGAGGTAATGAAATCTGTGAGTGTAATATTGTTAATATGCAAATACTATTTAAGTAATTAACTGACGAAATTATCTATAAACTGTTGAGAAGTATTTTATACAGTGGTTTAAGGACACATATTAATTTTTTTAAGGAAAATCTTTGGTCTTTTACCTTTAACTTTTTTTGAAGTATTAAAATTAATGTGCAGAGTAGTTTTGATAGTTAGCCTAGTAAAAGAAACTCTACCTGTTAGGACAATAGTATTTATAATCAAACTCTGAAGAAAAATTTTTTTCTTCCTATTTTTCACAAAGTTTCAAATATCTGCCAGTTGCATGGTGCTTTTAAATAGTTTTAAGAAACTATTTCATATATTTTACAGATTAGAAAGATTTTACACATTGCAGTGTCAATTTTAAAACATAGAAGAAGTAAGGGCAGTGTTGAGAGATAAGTATATCCTGGGTAATTTTCTATCGGCCAGAAAACTGGTTTTTAAATTTTATATCAGGGAATGGGAAATTTGAAGCAATCTTTCTGGTTAATATCCTTAGGAATAGTACTAATTGCTAAGAACTCGAGCTGGTCAGAATAGATGGATAATTGTTATACTTTAACACTTGTGTGCTATTCTTGAATACTTAAGATACATTGTTTAATCTATAAGTATATGGATACTTTCAATTGCTGCATTTTTATAACAGATTTATAGGTACTGGCATCAAAGTCTCCTACGAACAAAGACAAAGATCAGCCTGCAGATACTTTGGTACTGACATGTCCATTGGGCAGATGGAGCTCTTGGAGTGCCTGTTTCCAAGTGATTTTCATTCTGTTTCTCCTCACTATACAGAGGTAAATACGGATACTTTTCCTCTATGGAAACCTTGGTGGTGTAGAGGTTAAGAGCTACGGCTGCTAATCAAAATGTTGGCAGTTCGAATCCACCAGGCACTCCTTGGAAACCCTACGCGGCAGTTCTACTCTGTCGGAACCAACTCGACGGCAATGGGTTTGGTTTGGGTTTTTGGTATCCTTCAGAGTTAGTCTTTAAGTCTGTCTTTGTTTTTAAGGATTATTTGAAGAGCAGTGATTTCTTAGAAATGTATGGCAAGTCAGGAAGGAATACGATTTGTGTGTGTGTTTTTGCTTTTGTGTTTGTTGGAACATATTTTTAAGTGAGGCATTCAAGGCCACTTATAAGAGTCTGGTAAAATTTTTAATTTAGAGTTGGCTTGTTTTAGACTGGCAGACAGGCTATAGGACAGATGAGTTTTCGAAGTCCTCTTAATTTCAGAAGAATTTTCTTTATTGAATGTGTGCTGTATGCTAAGCACTGTTTAAGCCAAGGAAATGTCTTGTTTTCATTTATCGTTAATCTGATTTTTCTGCTGTCCTAAAAGTGTGCCCTCGAGAAACTTCTTCAAGCTGTCAGAATAACATTTATTACTGTTACTTTGCCCTTGTATATTTTCGAAGCACTTTCGTGGTTCTTATTGATTTGCCTGTATAGTATTTTTTCATTTTCAAGTACTTTCTTGATCTTCAGTTCATTACTTGATTCTCATTGCTAGTATGCGATAAAACTGAAACTTAAAGCCAGCTTTTCTGACTTAAAAAAGCTTTTCCCACTATTGGCACTCCTATTAATTCCTAAGTGATTAATTTTAGTTTAATATTTTACACTTATCTTCATCTTTGTTTTTAAGCTTTTAATGTTCCATTCCAAAGAAGGGACTGATTCACACCCCCCTGCATGTCTTCAGCTTCATTATAAGCATTCTGAGAACAAAGGACCCCAGGTAAGATTTCTTTTTGTGTATTCACCTCCTGTAAATTTTCATTCAGTAGATATTTTGTCATAATTTTAAGGTTTTATACTAATTTTATAGTATCGTTAACAGTCATATTTATGCTTTTTTTTTCTTTTTCTTTTAAAAGGGTAGTCAAGCAAGACTTAGTTCAGTTCCTCAGAAAGCAGAATTACAAGTTAAATTAAATCCTGTATTTTGTGAACTGGATGTCAGCATTGTGGACAGGTTAAATTCCTTGCTTCAGCCGCAAAAACTCACTACGGTAGAGATGATGGTGTCACATATGTGTACTTCGTATAATAAACATATTAGTCTGGTGAGTATTCAAAAGTCGTAAATACTAATCAGAATTATAACTGCCCTGGTGGTGCAGTGGTTAAGCACTCAACTGGTAATGGAAAGGTTGCCGATTTGAACCCGCCAGTGGCTCTGCAGGAGAAAGACCTGGTAATCTGCTCCCGTAAAGATCACAGCCTAGAAAACCCTATGGGGCAGTTCTACTGTGTCACAGTGGCTCACTATGGGTCAAAATCAACTTGATGGCACCTCAGAACAACATATAAACTTATGGGATTATTTCTAAGCTTAAATATTCTTAATAAATTAAACATCATGTATTATTACAACTGCACTGTTGTAATAATGAAAAAATGGAGACATCTTTTATGTCTAGATAATAGACTAATAAGTTTTGGCAATGTATTGAATGAAATTTTATGTGGCCATTTTAAATAACAGTTAGGAAGGTGATGTGGTAACATGAAGAAGTCTCATGACATAGCATTAAGTGAAAAAGTAGAATATATTATTCCACATAAACTTTTATTATAGCTGTATAAATAACATTGGTGTATAGAAAAAGAATGGATGGAAATAAACCAGTTAGTACCATTGATTGTGTGAGAATGGTAGCATTAGATTTCCTTTCCTTTTCTATATTTATCTGAATTTTAGTAACTGTTATTGTAATATTTCCACAAAATTTTATCTAGTCACACATTTTAAAAAACTACTTGAACCATCCATAAAATGTAGCTAATATAATATAAAATATACTTTTGAAAATGGGAGCATAATTTATAGTATCATGTTATTGAGCATCAAATTATATCACTTAGATCTGGTGTCTGGAGTTTTTTCTTTCTTTCTTTTTTAATATTTTATTGTGTTTTAGGTGAAAGTTTACATAGCAAACTAGGTTCCCATTACCTGGAATCTTTTCTAAGTAAATCAAGTAAGTCACATTTGCAAGAAGTCTATTAGCAATTTGGGGGCTGGAACTTGGGGGATGGGGGCTGTAGGACCAGGGACGGACAGCAACAACTTTGGTTTAAAAAAAAGATAGAGACAAGATATTTTATTGTTTTACTTATTTGCTTTTTCCCTAGGTAGGTAGGTATTCCCTTAGGTAGGTATTTACATTAAATCAGCATTCTTTTTTTTTTTTTTTATTGCCACCAATTGCTAGTTTCTTTAAGTTTTATAGGGCCAGTGTCTATATTTGCTGTTAGCCATAGATGTATTGGGATGATGGCTTAATCTCTTGGGTTATTTGTGCCCCAAGAATGAGGATTAGTGTTAGAAACTCAAATAGGGTAGAGAAAGAAGTTGGTTAAATATCCAAGTCTAGCATAAAAAAGGAATTCTCTCATCTAGGAGGTTAAAGACTGATTTGAGAAACTGAGGAGTGTTACCACCTACAGCATACTGTGGACTGAAGTTTTGTAAGTTTCTATACATTTTAGAGAAAAAATAGAAGTTGACTGTTGTGGATTGAATTGTGTCACCCACATTGTGTTGTAAATCTTAGACTCTGTGCTTGTGGTTATAATCCCATTTGGGAATGGATTGTCTTTGTTAAGTGAATGAGGCAGGATTACTGTACGGTGTATCTTGAGTCAGTCTCTTTTGAGATATAAAAGAGATTAAACAAGCAAGCAGAGAGAGATAGATGGGGTAAGACAAATGCCAAGACATGTGGAGATCTGCAAGGAACCCGGAAGCAGAAGCTGAAGAGACAAAGACCTTCCTCCAGGGCTGACAGAGAGAGAAAGCCTCCCCTAGAGCCAGCACCCTGAATTCGGACTTTTAGCCATTTAAACTGACAAAATAAACTTCTGTTTGTTAAAGCTACCCACTTGTAGTCTTTCTGTCATAGCAGCACTAGATAACTAAGATAGAATTTGGTACCGGGAGTGGGGTGCTGCTCTAACAAATACGTACAATGTGGAAGGTGTTTTGAAATTGGATAATGGGAGGATTCTGGAAGAGTTTTAAGGTGCCTGATAGTAAAAGTCTAGGTTGCTGTGAAGAAACTGTTGGTAGAATTATGGATATCAAAGGCAGTTCTGGTGGGGGCTTAGAAGGAAGTGAGGAGAGCTATGGTGGTTGAGGTTGTGTGTCAGCTTGGCTGGGCCATGATTCTCAGTGGTTTGGCAGTTATGTAGTGATGTAGTTTGGGAGTTATGTAATGGTGTAATTTGAGAGTTATGTAATGATGTTGTCATCCTCCATTTTGTGATCTGATGTGAGCGGCCAATCAATTGAAGTGGGAGTATCCTTGGGAGTGTGGCCTGAATCCAATATATAAGGACGTTCAGGCAAAGCTCACTTGCTTGCTCTGGATCCTGTATCTGGCTCATTATCATCTGACCTCTGGTTCTTGGGACTTGAGACAGCGGCCTGCCATATTGCCTGCCGATGTTGGGATTTGTCAGCCTCTGCAGCCTGTGAGCCAGTGGCCTACTGTCTTACCTACTGATCTTGGGATTTGTTCGCCTTCGCAGCCTGTGAGCCAGCATCCTGCTGTCTGACTTGCTGATCTTGGGTTCGTCAGCCCCTAAAGCTATGTGAGTCAGGAGAAGCCTCTACCCTGATGCCTGACTCACAGACTTGGGACTTGCCAGCCTCTACAACTGCATGAGCCATTTCGTTGAGATAAACCTCTCTATATACATATTTATACATACATATGCTTCACTGGTTTTGCTTTTCTAGAGAACCGAGCCCAAGAGCTATAGAGAAAGTCTCTATGATCTTAGGGAATGTACATGGTGCCAGCAAAGAACATTGCTAGAAATGTGGACATTAAATGTGCTTCTGGTGAGGCTTTAAAAGAAAATGATCAATATGTGATTGGGCAATAGAGAAAACCAACTTGTTGCTGTCGATTCTGACTTATAGTAACCCTATAGGACAGAGCAGAACTACCCCATAGGGTTTCCAAGGAGCAGTTGGATTCAAACTGCCGACCTTTCGGTTAGCAGTCAGGCTCTTAACCACTGCTCCACCAGGACCCCAACGCAGGAAGGGCGATGCTTTTTATACAGTGACAAAGAATTTGTCTAAATTATGTTCAAATGTTTGGTGGAAGGTAGAATTTGTAAGTGATGAACGTGGATATCTGGCTGATGAGATTTCTAAGCAAGATCTTAAAGGGGCCACGTGGTTTCTCCTTGCCACTTGTCTTAGTTGTCTAGTGCTGCTATAACAGAAATACCACAAGTGGATGGCTTTAACAAAAGGGAAATTCATTCTCTCATAGTCTAGTAGGCTAGAGGTCCGAATTCAGAGTGCCAGCTCCAGGGAAATGCTTTCTTTCTCTGTCGGCTCTGGAGGAAGGTCCTTGTCATCAGTCTTCCCTGGTTGAGGAGCTATTCTCCTGGCTCTTTTTTCTTGGTGATATGTGGTCCCCATGTCTCTCTGCTGACTTCTCTCTTTTATATCTCAAAAGAGATTGACTTAAGACACAACCTAATCTTGTAGATTGAGTCCTGCCTCATTAGCATAACTAATCCCATCTCATTAACATCATAGAGTTAGGATTTACAACACATAGGGAAATCACATCAGATGATAAAATGGTGGACAATCACACAATGCTGGGAATCATGGCCTAGCCAAGTTGACACATATTTTTGGGGGGACACAATTAAATCCATGACACCACTTATAATAAAATGTGAGCGGAAAGAGATGGACTTAAAAATGAACTTATGAAAACAGAATTTAAAGATTTTGAAAATTCTGTTGTACAAACTAAGACATGTATCCTAGAATGTTTACCAAGGACGTGGCTACACAATCTTTTGTTAAAGAGATTAAGCATGTAACTGATGGATCTAATTACCACAGCAGAAAACTCATCAGCTTATACTGAAGAGGACAGAGAAAGAACAAAAGGAAAGAATGCTATCTGCTCCCTTGGAATTCTACAGGCAGGAATCAGGCCAAAGGAGCTACATCTGTTGTCCTCCAAGAAAATAAAAGGACCATCCCTGGAGCAGCTTGAGAGATCAGCAGAACTGTTGGAGGGAGCATAGGAAGTGGGACCTTCTAGGTTTCAAGGGGTGGGGCCACGATCTCCTGGATCTCAAAGAGTGGGGCCACAGCTTCCTAGGTTTCTAAGAGTCAGATCTTTGCCAGCTTGGTTCCGGAGTGTGGGGATGCCAATAAGGTATGCCAGGGGGTTGGGGCCACTTCCCAAAGCTGAGGGGATTGGGCTGCCATGCCCAAAGGGCAGAAGAACGGGGCCTGCTGGGGCTGAGGGGGGTGGGGTCTCCACTCAGATGGAGTCGGAGAATGGGACCACCTAAAGCTGAGGGAGCAGAGTTGCCATCCCAGAGGGCCTGGAAGGTGGAGCTGAAACTCAAGGCCAAGGGGTATCTACCCAGAATCCAGAGGGTGTGGCCAAGACCCAGAGTCTAGAGGGTGAGGCCATTGCCATGGTCTCAGAGAAAAGAGGATTATTTTCAAACCTTGAGAGCTGCTGTAATTTGTTCTGCTAACTTTTGGACTTGCTTGGTGCCTGTTATCCTTCTTTCCCTCAAGTTTCTCCCATTTGTAATGGAAACATGTACCTTGTGCCTGTTCCACCATTGTACTTTGGAAACAGATAACTTGTAGTCTAGATTTCACATGTTCACAGATGAAGAGGAATCTTGCCCCAGGATCAAATACACCTAAAGTCTCACCCGTATCTGATTTAGATGATTCAGAAGATGAGATTTTGGACTTGGAGTTGACTTAAGACTTTTGGGATGATGTGTTTTGCATGTGGCAAGGATATGAATTTTGGGGGGCCAAAGGGTGGAATGTTACGGATTGAATTGTGTCCTGAAAAAGCATGTTTAAAATCCTAGCCTCTATGCCTGTGGTTGTAATCCCATTTGTTATGTGAATGAGGCAGGATTAGTGTAGGGTATGTCTTGAGTCAATCTCTTTTGAGATGTAAAAGAAATTCAGCAAGCGAGTAGAGAGAGAGATGGGGTAAGATAGTTGCCAAGACGTGTGGAGATCTCCAAGGAACCAGGAAGCAGAAGCTGAAGAGACAAGGACTTTCCTCTAGAGCTGACAGAGAAAACTTCCCTGTCATGGATTGAATTGTGTCCCGCAAAAATATCTGTCAACTTGGATAGACCATAATTCCAAGTATTGTGTGATTATCTCCCATTTTGTCATATGATGTGATTTTCCTATGTGTTGTAAACCCTATCTCTATGATGTTAATGAGATGGGATTATTGGCAGTTATGGTAATGAGGGAGGACTCAATCTACAAGATTAGATTGTGTCTTAAGCCCATTTCTTTTTGAGATATAAAAGAGAGAAACGAGCAGAGAGACATAGGAACATCATACCACCAAGAAAGCCACTCCAGGAGCAGAGTGCATCCTTTGGACCGGAGGTTCCTGTGCTGAGAAGCTCCTAGACCAGAGGAAGATTGATGACAAGGACCTTCCTCCAGAGCCAACAGAGAGAAAAAGCCTTCCCCAGAGTTGACCTACTGAATTTTGGACTTCTAGCCTACTAGACTGGGAAAGAATAAATTCCTCTTTGTTAAAGCCATCAACTTGTGGTATTTCTCTTATAGCAGCACTAGATAACTAAGACACTCCCCCTAGAGCCAGTGCTCTGAATTCGGACTTCTAGCCTCCTAAACGGTGAGAATATAAATTTCTGTTTGTTAAAGCCACCCACTTGTGGTATCTCTGTCACAGCAGCACTGGATAACTAAGACGTTGACTTAGGCATGTTCTTTGATCATTTTATTATAACATGGCCTTTGGTAAATGTTGCATACACATTTTGGTTTCACTTGGGTTACAGAGGAGTTCAGAGTTAGTCATTTTGTGAATATTTATTGAGAGCTTAGTCTTAGAATATGAGATGAGTAAGGGATGGACCTTTGCATTTGGCAGACTTCATCTAAAATCACAATGAGCTTTAATGACCTTATAGGACAGGGTAGAATTGCCCCAAAGAGTTTCCAAGGCTGTAATCTTTATGGAAGCAGACTGCCACATCTTTCGCCTGCAGAGTGGCTGGTGGGTTTGAACCACTGATCTTTCAGTTAACAGCTGAGTGCTTTAACCACTGCACCACCAGGGCTCCTTTCTTTAAGTGTATTGGTAGGTAAATCCTTCAGATTGCTTTTTGGGTACTATCATGATTTTTAACCATATTGAAGTTGTTGAAAGGTTAATTTACACATTTTTTCTTTTTAAATTGCTAGCAAGATGGATATGTATATGTAGTACCTGTGTCTTCACTCTGGTTTAGTTTTTATTTTGATTTATTTTGATTTTTTATATGAGGGTTTAACTTCTGTTTATAGCTTGATTTTTGCCAATAGGAGTTGTATTATAAAATTTCAGAACGCCTAATTAATAAGGTAATAGTTATTTTAAATTACATTTTAATGTATTAAACCAAATGGAGAATAGTGATTATACATATTATAGTGATTGGATACTAATGTCATTCATGTTAATTTACTTTATTTAATATTTTGGCATATTTTTTGATATTTTGTGTTTCAGCACAAGGCTTTCACTGAAGTATTTCTAGATGATTCACATAATCCTGCAAATTGTCGGATATCAGTACAAGCTGCCACACCAGCATTAAACCTTTCTGTTCGCTTCCCAATACCTGATCTTAGATCAGATCAAGAAAGAGGACCGTGGTTTAAGAAGTCGCTTCAGAAGGAGATCCTTCACTTAGCCTTCACAGATCTAGAATTTAAGACTGAAGTCGTAGGAGGATCAACCCCAGAACAAGCTAAACTGGAACTTACCTTCAGAGAACTGGTCGGTAAGATTCAGCGTGCCTGTGAGAGCCAGACCGGAAACAAACAACCGTTGCTAAAATGTAATAAAATCGAAGAGCGTTGTGTTAGCACAAGCAACAGCTTCTCTGCAGCATTGTGTAAATACGATATAAACCAGTTTTTTAAAGAAATGCCTAAGCACGATGATTTGTTTATTTTGTTAAAATACGTGTTTTCTACAGTGCTTCAGACTGCTTTGTTGCCCTTCCCGTTGCAGGTTGTCGGGCACTGCTGCACCCTGTACTGAGCCCTCCACATGCATTACCTTCTTTCCTTTAGTTGTCAGAATCACCGTACAATTGTGATTTCCAGTTACGTTTATGATTTAATGTGAAGAGTTTGTTGATTAGAAGGAGGTGTCTTCCCTATGTAGACAATAGATAAGTGGTAACTTTGGTGAAGGGTAAGACAGTACACAATACTGGGGAAGCCAGCACAACTTGTACAAGGAAAGGTCACGGAAGCTCCATGGACACATGTAACCTCCCTGAGGAACCAAATTACTGGGCTGAGGGCTGTGGGGACCATGATCTCGGGGAACATCTAGCTCAACTGGCATAATAACATAGTTTATAAAGAAAATGTTCTACGTTCATTCTATTTTGGTGAGTGACGTCTGGGGTCTTAAAAGCTTGTGAGTGGCCATCTGAGATACTCCACTTGTCTCACCCCTTCGGGAGCAATGGAGAATGAAGAAAACTAAAGACACAAGAGAAAGATTAGTCCAAAGGACTAATGGACCACAACTATGGCAGCCTCCACCAGACTGAGTCCAGCACAACTAGATGGTGCCCAGATACCGCCACCGACTGCTCTGACAGGGATCACAATAGAGGGTCCTGGACAGAGCTGGAGAAGAATGTAAAACAAAATTCTAACTCACAAAAAAAGACCAGACTTACTGGTCTGACAGAGACTAGAGAAACCCTGAGAGTATGGTCCCCGGATACCCTTTTAGCTCAGTAATGAAGTCACTCCTGTGGTTCACCCTTCAGCCAAAGATTAGACAGGCCCACAGAACAAAACAAGACTAAAGGGGTACACCAGCCCAGGGGCAAGGACAAGAAGGCAGGAGGGGACAAGAAAGCTGGAAATAGGGAACCCAAGGTCGAGACGGGAGAGTGTTGACATGTGATGGGGTTGGCAACCAATGTCACAAAACAATGTGTGTACCAATTGTTTAGTGAGAAGCTAGTTTGTTCTGTAAACCTTCATCTAAGTACAATTTTTAAAAAAATCAAAAGAAATAAATAATGAAAACACACACAAAAGAAGGAGAATCTTCAAGATCATGTTGTAATAAATGGCAGAATCAAGACCCAAACCCAAGTCCAACACTAGAGCTTGAGCTTTCAGCCATTATGCTAGTCTCTGGTGACTTTTCTTTGTAAAATCTCCTTGGGTTTTCTGTATTACCTTGTTCTTGGGAGCTAAGGAAGGCACTATAGAAGGACTCAGAGTGAACCACGAGTATCAGGAACCCTAGAGGAGATTGACACCTCCCCCTGTGGTTCCTGAGCCACCTGCCTCTGCCACCCCCTCTCTGGAACAGGCTGCAGAAGTTCCCCTGCCATTGTCCCTTCTGAGTTTCACATGATCTTTAGAGATAGTTAAAACTGGCTGTTGCTGATGAGGGCTTCATGAGAGAGCTTTAGGAGTCACCTCATCTTCCCTTATCTCCAGTGAGAAGAAACCATCACTCTTCTCATCATTTGTACTTGCTCCTTTCCCCTACGCACGTGTACATGTGGACCAGGAATGAGTAAATGCCGTAAAACTTCATGTTGTGTGATGTTCCTGATGTCCCTGATGTAGAGAATCTGTGCTCTTCTCAGGAGGAACAGAGTATTTTAGCCCCTGAGAAGAAATGCAGTTCAGTTAATCAGTCTTGTTTTCTTAGGGTCATTCCAGGAAGATAAAGGAGAACCATCTATTAAGTTTTTCCACGTGTCTAGTGGAGTAGATGGAGATATAACATCGTCAGATGACTTTGACTGGCCACGGTGAGTAAGCACATGTATAGGATACATTGTAATGAGATTTTCCTTTCAAAAATAAAATATTATATCCTTTTAACTGACATTTTGGCTATTAAAATTAAACTAAAAATATCCAGACTTGAGAGAACCCCAAGGAAGGTGGACAGATCAAATCAACAGGCATACATTGAGCACTAGTCTATGAAGGAGCCTTGGTGGCACAGTGGTTAAGAGCTACAGCTGCTAACCAAAAGGTCGGCAGTTTGAATCCACCAGCCACTCCTTGGAAATCCTACAGGACAGTTCTTCTCTGTCCTGTAGGGTCACTATGAGTCAGAATTGACTCAACAGCAAAGGGTTTGGTTTTTTGTTTTTTTTTTCTCTACGAAAGGCGTGTGTGTTAGATACTGTGAAAGACGGGCCTGGATATCAGTCTGTTTTTCAGCATGCAGGCTGATCCCAGTGTGCAGCTGGGCTTGGCAGGAGTGGTGACTCTGCCTCAGATCAGCCCGAGAGTGGGCTTGGGTGCCATTGAGAAGAACTTCCTTTACTTGCAGTAATGATGCCTTATCATATTGGAAACGGAGCATTTCAAGGCTCAGAGTTAAAACGATCCTTTTTGTGCCACTTTTTGCTTGTCTTTTATTATTCCCCGCCCCCCCGCCCCTCCCGGTGTGTTAGATCGACTCGATTCTAGGTCATGCACTGTCAATACCTGCATTTCTCTTGGAGCTGAAGTTTCCATCATAAGAACTGGGTCTACTTCAACTAAGTAATTTGGAAGCCCAGTTGACATTAGGATATTTGGAATGGTTTGCACTAGTTTGTAGCTAGAACCAACTGACACCACCTATTTGGGGGGAAGAGCTTACAGATGCAACATAGCTGTCTTGTTTGAGGGGTTCGGTGCTTCAGCATCACAGTGGGTTGAAATGGTGATAAAAGTTAAAATAAAAAGCCTGTGCTAGTGATGTGCTGCCGAGAGCCAGGAAGGAACGTGATTACTCCAGAGCAAGGCTGGTGTAGTGATGTGCT
>NW_004443981.1:16262559-16274859 GCF_000243295.1 Trichechus manatus latirostris
TGTAGTGATGTGCTACAGAGAGTCAGGAAGGAACGTGATTACTCCAGAGCAAGGCTGGTGTAGTGATGTGCTACAGAGAGCCAGGAAGGAACGTGATTACTCCACAGCAAGGCTGATGCGCCGAAGGCTGCATTGTCGGTTGTCGTTCTTAGCAGCCTTCCAGTCGGTCGTGACCAGTCGCTCCTGACTCACGGCCACCCCGTGTGCTAGAGAAGGAAACACTGCCAGCTGTGATCTTAGAGTTTTCGTGGATGTCTGCTTTTGGATGTAGATCTCCAGGCCTTTCTTCATAGTCCATCTCAGTCTGAAGCTCTGCTGACGGCTATTCAGCATCACAGCAGAACACAAGCTTCCGGTGACAGACATGTGGTGGCTGCCTCGTGAGGTGCAGCGGCCCTTGTAACAAAGGCAAGAATTGTGCCACTGACGGAGCCAGCGCCGCCCCAAGGCCGTATCAGCTCTGTGATGTTTAGGAGTTGGAGCTCCAAAACAACAACAGCAACCCTTTATTATTGGAATTCCTGAAAGAAAAGACAGCGTGGTTGTTGCAGTTCTGAAACTCTATCCCCTGATCTCTCGCGTTCCCATGTGAACAATTGATAGAACTAGATTTCTTAGGTATGCAAGTGTCCCATTATAGCAAAACAGACCGTATGTGGTTTGATTTAATGATAACAAGTAGAATTCTTTGATAGAGTTTGCTGGCTATTAATGAAATTTAAAAATAACCTTTTTGCTCTCAAAAAGTCAGGTTTTCAATTAGCCAAGTATAAAATGTTAATGTCTTTTTTAACTTACTTTTAACATGTTTCATCAATTTCACACTTTTAAGTTTACAACATGGTCAGAGTTGGGTTATGTTGGACATAATTAGACTTTGTAGAAAAGTCAAAGCCCATCATTAGTGATTTAATCAGTGGTCTTTTTCTTAATTTGCATAACAGTTAAGGTTTTGCTGGTTAGCCTTAGAAGTTGATATTTGTTTATTGTCTGGGTTATCAGAATTGTCCTGAAAATCAACCCCCCAGCCATGCATTCCATCTTGGAGAGAATGGCAGCTGAGGAGGAAGAAGAGAATGAGGGTCACTATCAGGAAGAAGAGGATGGGGGTGCTCACTCCCTGAAGGACGTTTGTGATCTAAGAAGACCAGCCCCGTCTCCTTTCTCTTCTCGTAGAGTGATGTTCGAGAACGAGCAGGTAAACCGAAACTGCGCAAGCGTGGAGGCGTAACGGTGTTCTCTATCCTGTAGCAATAGTTGTATTTCTTTTCTTTTCTTTTTTTTTAAATAGTCATATACTATTTTTACTTGGTTTTTAACTCTAAGATTAAATATTTTTTCTTGGTGTCTCTTTTCCCAGCTGAAGACACATGTTTATTTATTTACTCGTATACCGAGTAGGTTAAGACGATGCTACCACTGTAAACCTGAAAGAGTCATGAGATGCCTTGTTTTGCACTAAACTTATGTTTTAGATGGTGATGCCAGGAGACCCTGTAGAAATGACAGAGTTTCAGGATAAAGCAATGAGTAATTCTCACTACGTGCTGGAACTTACGTTACCAAATATTCACATAACACTACCTAATAAGAGCTTTTATGAGAAGCTTTATAACAGGTGAGTTTAAAGACATTTCCTTGAATCTTTGTAATCGGACTTACTGGCTGTGCCTCCCGCCTCGCTGTTTCCCGTCTTCCTCCTTTTCTTTCCCTTCTTCACTATCATCTGTCATCCTCGTGTGGTGATGATCTTAGAAGGATTACTGTTATGATGTGCTGAAGCCAAAGCCGCTTCCTAGACCATGTGTCTAGTGACTTGGTTACGAGTGTGTAAGGTATTCATTCCCTCAGCCCTCAGGCTGGCTCGTTACCTCTGTCCGCCAGCCACACAGAACTGAGCAAATACAACCTCTTCTAAGTCTGCAGTGACATGGGAAGAGTTGGGAGACACTTGTCTAGAGGGCCAGCAGTAGAGTCAGAATCCTAGCGGCTTTGTACGAGGAGCGTCTTTTCGTAGAATTCCAAAAGATATCTTGTCAGAATTATAAAGGGTAACTTATAAACTTCTGTACAAAATTTCACAGAAATTCAAATTTATTCAAAATTCAAATTCAAATGAATTCAAAGGTTGTTAGAAGGATTAAATGAACCAATACCTGAGAAGCTCTGAGTGTGTGTCTGACAGCCTGTGAGAACTCAGTAGTTTTCTGTTATTGCTGTAATTCCCACCCAGTGAAGGAATCTCTTTGTAGCATACCTGAAAGATGGTCGTGGATTTCCAGAAAAGAAGCCCTCACTGTCTGTCTGCACTAGCTTCCCACGTGTAAACAAGTTACTCTAATTTCCATTCATCTTCAGAAACTTCAAGCTGTTGTTTCTGCCATACATTTAATTGGTATCAAATTTTCCTGACCCCAACTGTTAATAATAATCTCTGGGTCTTCTCACCGACTGCTGTTAACCAGAACTGTTGGTCTTAGAATCAGAAAACTAAGTTCTAGAAAGGATTCTAGGGTTCATTTAATTCAGTGGTCTTGAAAATGAGGCTCCCGGGACTGTGTATTCAGGTGTGAGAAGAAAATGTTAGCTGTTCTACTTAACATAAAAAAAAAAACCTCCTTTTAAAATTTATTTTTTATATTTATAATACACATAATTTATAAAGAGTAGCACATAATTTATAAATCCGTATTAGAGGGGTTTTAAATAGTTTTTTTAAGTGTTGGGGTTTAGACATGACTTAAAGTTCTTTAAGCGTCCACAGGTTTTATTAGGACATGCCCATTTGTTAAGATATTGTGTGTAGCTGCTTTCAAGAACCCTGGTAGCGCAGTGGGTAACACCCAGCTGCTAACCAAATCGGCGGTTTGATCTCAGCCAGTGGCTCCAAGGGAGAGAAGACCTGGCAATCTGCTCCTGTACAGATTGTAGGCTTGGAAACCCTATGGGACGGTTCTGTCCTGTCCTGCAGGGTCGCTGTGAGTCGGAGTTGACTCGATGACGACGGGCTCATTTGCTCTGGGTGGCTGCTTTCACACTAGAGTGGTAGAGGTGAACCACTGTGACAGAGACAGCATGGCTTATGCGACCTAAAATAGTTACCGTCTGGTCCTTTACAGGAAACGTTTGCTGCTCCCTGCTCTGGGGTTTCAGAGAGATGATCGTGGGATATGGGCAGGAGAGGCTGGGTCTTTGCAGTATTGGGGAATTATCTGGAGAGTCTCTGAGTTTAGGATAATGCAGAGAGGTGGCTTGGCAAGGTGGCATCATTTGCTGACCTGTGGTACTGGTTTGTCTCAATATTTTGGACATGTTATCAGGAGGGACCAGTCCCTGGAGAAGGACATCTGAGGTTCTTGCTCTGAGATGCTCCCAGACCAGGGGAAGACTGATGACAGGGACCGTCCTCCATAGCTGACAGACAGAAAGCATTCCCTTGGAGCCGGCTCCCTGAATTTGGACTTGTAGCCTACTGGACTGTGAGAGAATAAACTTGTCTTTGTCAAAGCCATCCACTTGTGCTATTTCTGTTAGAGCAGCACTGGATGACTAAGGCAGTCAGCTCTCTCTTTTTAGAAAGATAGATTCAGGTATAGTAGAATATTTTCTGTGTCAAAAATCCTTTAGAGTAGAATATAAAAAATAATTCTAACTGGCTTTACTAAATCAAATATTTATTGAGCATCTATTATGTTTCATAGAATCATGAAAATGTCTCAGGTTATCTTAAGCAGTGCTTTCGTTCTTGATATTAGAAACATCATCCAGTGGTATTAATGGTATCAAGATTATGTTTGGATCAAAATATAAAGAAAAAAACAGTAAAATCTTATGAAACTTATATCTATAGGTTACATACAATGAACTCCAGATTTTATTTAAAATAATAGTTTCTCTTTACCCTATGAAGATAAGAGAATGCTTGTGAAGAATAAGGTAAAGGAAGAACATTTCCTGAGAAAATTTGTCATTTTATACCTCTGTTATGTATTTACACAGGAGTGTAGACCAGGATCTGGATTTATCCCCCTTTTTTCTTTATCCTGTGAGTACTATGCCCAAGAACCACTGAGCCAAATGAGTGCCACAAAGTTTGGGTCTTCGCCGTCAGTGTGTCTGCAAAGTTACTTATGTCTGGCTTGCATCCTGGGTGGGGATTACTGTCTGCTGACGGTCACAGTGCCCAGTCTTGGTGTATACTCCAGGGCTTCAGAAGCTCAGGAATTGGCTGGAAGTTCCTAGACTGGTGGCTTCTCACAGGAAGGGGCAAGGTTACAGGAGGGGCAGGGTTCCGTCACGTCTCGGCAACTGACGGGTGTCAACGCCAGTCTTCACGATGAGTCTGTGCTTTGTCCGTCCTGTCCTCTGAGTCATCTGCCCATCCGTTGGTCATCAAGCCTTCAGTGTCCGCCACTGTGCCGGATACCCATAAAGACAAGGAAGACGCAAGCTTTCTCTGAGGGCTTAAGTCTGGGAAGGGGAAAGCAGAAGACACAATCGAGTTATAGGTGCTATGCCTGGAATGTGTATATATGAAGGATACGTTACATGTCCAAATCTAACCAAAGTCTTTGAAAGTTTGACTTATCTTGAAAGCTCAGAAGGTAGATGAAGGGAGGAGGCTAAGGAAAGGCTGCTGAGTAGTTGACAACTATTTCTCTGAAGAAGTAGAATGTGGCTGGCGATAGTCCAGCAGTGACATCTACCACCACATTGATCACCGGCAGTGATCATTTGGCTATTCCAGCTAGTCTAGAAGGATTTTCCTCTCCTTATTCTCTGTTCCATATGTATTCTGCACCCCATGCCTGCTTGTCAAAGAGGTTACACTTTCTGTTGAAGAGAGGAAAAGCAGATATCCCTAGAGAAAGTGAGTCATGGAAACAGAAACTGAGTTGGTGCAGATGTAATCTGGGCTCTGATCCCAGCTTTCCCACTCATTAGCTCTGTGACCTTGGGCAGGGTACTTAACCTGTATGAGGCAATTTCTTCAAGTGTAAAATAGTAGTTGTCCTCTAGCCGCCCTACAGAATTGATGGGAGGGTCTCAAGGAGATGATGTGTGACCTGCTTGGAGTTTGCAGAGTGCTCTAAGATTCAGGAACAGTCTTCCTTTTGTTCTTAGTGAGCTTTTATTTTTAATTCACTCCCCCCTTTCAAGTGCCTTCAGATGTGCAGCGTGTGTGTGGTTGGACGCGTGTGACACCAGTGAAGTTAGTCGCTGTTCTAGTTAGATGGCCGATTGTGCGGACTCCTTTCTCCCTGCTTCGCGTTAGAGCCACGTCAGTGATTTTTCCATTGTAAAAGCATGATTGTCTTTTTTTTTTGTTAACTATTTTATAAGATCTAATCTCCATTTAACCATTTTAAGAAAACTATTATTCATGTGATCTCTTAAACGGATATTCTTTAGTTTGCCTTCAGTGGAAGGACGAGCTATGTACTTATTCAACTTTGTTTTCATAGGATCTTCAATGACTTACTACTGTGGGAACCAACAGCTCCTTCACCAGTAGAGACGTTTGAAAATATCTCATATGGTATTGGGCTCTCAGTAGCCAGTCAGCTGATTAATACCTTCAACAAAGATAGTTTTAATCCATTGAAATCTGCAGTTCACTATGGTAATGTATTTTAAATTTTTCCTGAACTAAAATGCCTGGTTCATCAGTTATGGATTTAAAAACGTTTCTTTGACTGTCTTTTCCGTTTGTCACCGTATTTTATAATTTCTCTTAGTAATTTATAAGATTATTTTCCCACTTCTATCTGTATATCGAGAAGGTTAGTTTAAAATGTTCTCTTTAGAGTGGTTGTGTACACATTGTTCAGTTCCGTGCTAAACAGAAAAACATAGAAAGTACATTTTTCTTGTCACACCAGATTCTTTGTGAAAATGAGCAGTGTCTAAATTGCTGTTTTATTTTAACGAGCTTTCAGCCCTATGTGACTGTGATGTGTGTTTCTCATAGATGAGGAAAGTGGATCTGAGGAGGAGACTTTGCAGTATTTTTCTACTGTTGATCCCAACTATCGTTCCCGAAGGAAGAAAAAATTAGACTCTCAGAACAAGAACTCACAGAGCTTTCTCTCGGTTCTTCTGAATATTAATCACGGATTAGTGGCCGTATTCACAGACGTAAAGGTAAGGACTCACACATCCAAAGTGCTTTTTCAAATGTTATTTAAAATAAATCTACCCTGCTAGTATGTCCAGTGAGTGAGGTAGTTGGCAGTTCTTTCGGGGAGTGATGAAGACAGCGTTCTGAGGTGCCCCATGGTAGCAGCAACTTTGGGAATCTGGCTTTCCTTGCAGACCAAAAGACAAACTCTGCGTGGGCCTTCTTTTGGAAAACAGATGCTGGTTTTGTCCCTGAGGGCAATAACTGGTAATGTGTCCATCAGAAGAGAGATGGAGCATGGGGCTTCCTTTGGCGGATGCGGCCCCCATAGCGGTTAGTTATTCGGTTATTAATACCACTATATTGGACAGCTCAACAATCAGATGACCTTGCTGTAATTTGGGAGGTTTTCCTAAGCTCAATCGAGGAGCATTCTTCCTCTTCTGCATTTAAAAAAAAAAAATACTCATGTTTTTCTGATCATTTTATTAGCAAGATAATGGAGATCTGTTGGAAAACAAGCATGGTGAATTCTGGTTAGAGATCAATAGTGGTTCATTATTTTGTGTGACAAGATACGAAGGTTTTGACGACAAGCACTACATCTGCCTTCATTCCAGCAGCTTCAGCCTGTACCACAAAGGTAGGACCCTTGTGAACTAGGTGTGTTTGTTCACACCTGCCTAAGCATGCTTACATATCCTGTGTAATAAAGACTGCCTATTCAGAGCAGAACTCTAATACCAGGAATGACTTTCTGTGATGTGTTCCGATTCTGCTGCCCAGGTAATGCTTATTATAGATTAGAAATTGACTTCACAGTCGTTTTTTTTTTGTAACAGCTTTATTGAAATATAGTTCACATGCCATACAATTCATCCATTTAAAGTGTACATTTCAGTGGTTTTTCAGTATGTTCACAGACTTGTGCAAACATCATCACAGTCAATTTTAGGACATCTTCTTCACCCCAAAAATAAACTCTACACCCCTCCCCCGAGGCCCCAGGCAACCACTAATCTGTTTTCTGTCTCTATGGATTTGCCTATTCTGGATATTTTAAATAAATGGAATCAAACAACGTACGGTCTCTTGTGACTGACTTCTTGCACCTAGCATCGTGTTTTCAAGGTTTATCCGAGTTGTATCAGGACTTCATTTATTTGTATTGCTGACTAGTATTCCATTGTATGAATAGACAATATTTTATTTATCCATTCATCAGTTATGGGGCTTTTGTTCTTTATTCCTTTTGGTATCAGATACAGAACTTACTTTTTGAGAATGTTCCCTGTGTTACTGTCCAAATAGATGAGATACTTGCACATTCCTGATGTTTATCGGATTTTCCTGTGGAAATCTAACTTTCTAGCCTTTCAGAATCTCGGGTACTTCTCTGAGTCGTGCACTGTCGCATCAACATCAGCAGAGATGTGTAGACTGGTAACGCCAAGCTGGTCCTTGGCCATCTCGCTTCCGCGATGAATTTATATTCAATAGATGTGCATGGATTTTTGTTTGGAGTTGTAGACACCCATGAGCTAATTCCAAGGAATCGTTTTGTTCTCTAGGCATAGTGGATGGAGTGATTCCTCTTACAGAAACGAGGCTGCCCAGCTCAGCACGCCCCCATTGGTTGGAGCCCACCATTTATTCCTCTGAAGAAGACGGCCTCAGTAGAAGTCCTTCAGATGGTGTCGGAGGAGACAGTTTGAATATGCTCTCTGTCGCAGTTAAAATATTGTCTGATAAATCAGAATCCAATACAAAGGTTTGTGTTTTGTACTTTTCTACCATGAAATACTTGCTGTTGATTATCAGCTAAAAATGAATGCATAAAAGGGCACACGTTTATTTTCCTAGAAAACCTTTTGAATTCTAGGATTATGCAGGTGGCAGATGTAATTCTTTGTGTGTTGTTCTGCACAGGAGTCTCTCGTTGCTGTAGGATTGAAAGGAGCCACTCTCCAGCACAGAATGCCTCCTTCTGGGCTCAGCTGGCACGAGCAGGTAAGGTAGCTGTTATGTCTGTATCAGTTTATTTTTTAATTTATATTGACATGTAACACACATACTGAAAAGTTCACAAGTCATAAATGTTCAGCTCAATGAATTATCATGAAATGAACACTCCTCTGTAATCACCTCTTAGGTCAAGAAATAGAACATTATTAGGAAGACGTAGCTGATTTTTTTGGTCCCTAAGCATTTCAAAGACAGAATTGTTCTTTTTTTTTTTTTAGTTTATTTCGTTGTTGTTGAGGATATACACAGCAAAACACACACTGATCCAGCAGTTTCTCCATGTACCACTTAGTGACATTGATCACATTCTTGGAGTTGTGGAACCGTTCTCACCCTCCTCCTCTCAGTCGCTCCTCCCGCATTACCATAAATTCACTGCCCCCTAGGGTTCCTATCTGATCTTTCTAGTTTCTGTTACCAGTTTGATCCCATATAGATTGTTCTTTAAAAAGCATAATGCTCAAGACAGACAATTTTTACTAGGTAAAGTAAACTATTGTTTAGTTTTAAGACTTCAGGGGATATTTTTGGTTTACAGTTTAAAGATTTTCTCAGAGCAATAGCTTCAGGGGTTCATGCAGCCTTCCTGACTCCAGGAAGTCTGCAGTCGATGAGAATTAGAAATTCTGTTCTACATTTTTCCTCTTTGGGTTGGGATTCTTTTCTAGAATCTTTATCAAAACGTTCGGTAATGGTAGCTGGGGCACCATCTGATTTTCCGGTCTCATGGCAAAGGAGGCAGTTGTTCATGGAGGCAGTTAACCACGTATCCCACATCCTCCTTCTATTCCTGACTGTCCCTCCTCCTCCGTTGCTGCAGGTGAACAGAGACCAGTTTTGTCTTGGATGGCCACTTGTGAACTTTTAAGACCTCAGGCACTACACAGTGTACTAGGAGGTAGAACAGAAGCACTAAACATGCTATTATGCTAGTTAACTGGGATGTGTCATGAGACCATGACCCTAAACCTCCAAACCAAGGAACCAAATCCCATGAGGTCTTCGGTTGTACATAGGCAGCCTCAGCAGCCATGACAGAGTTACTCTTTACGACAGTGAAGGGAAGGGACTCTGTGTCCCAGGACCTGCGGAGTGTCTGGTGTAGGGGAGCAGTAAACGGTGTGCTGGTACCCGTACGTTCTTGAAGGGCTGTCATTCCAGTATTGCGCCCAAGGCCGATCACATACTGCTTTGAGATGTTTATGAGGTTTCTGTACTATAATTAGTAAGTCTATGTGATTCATGAAATCCAGTAGGTTATTTTTCAGAGGAAATGTTGGGTAAGACGTTACCTCTTCTTTGTGTAAGCACAAAAAGTATGTTTCTTCCATGTTCCTTAGGAAGAGGACCTTTTTCATTGTGCTAGGAAAGTAATTATTTTAAAACTTGAATATTTTCAAAATGCGTTTTTCATAAAAGCATTTAGAAAACATGAAAAATAGAGAGGTGGTTAGGATGGACAGTGAAGTGGCCGTAAGGGACAGATTTAGCCTAACTTCCTTCCTCGCGTAGGTTAGAAAGGTGAGAGAGGAGGTGCCGGCGAGAGGGGCTGATTTTCAGACTGAGCCGCGTAAGTCAGTCAAAACAGCCTCCCCCACAGTGCCTGATATGGAAGACCAGACTGATGGTTTTAAGCCGTTGTCAGCAGGTTTGTTTTTTCAAGAGTTGTTCCAGACAAAACAATGTGAGGATTAGCTAAGGTGTCTGTAGCATTACAATTGCAGGGCAAGCCGCTTCGTTTCCACTTGTAGTTTTGTGAGTACTTTGTGAAACAAACTTCATTCAAAATGACCCATTTTTCCTTTAGCATTATAGTTTTCCAATTAAGCGGTTGCTTTTTCAATGAGATAATGTTTTACACGGATATTCAGGATATCATATCAAAACTTTTTTTTTCTTCTAAAGCAGGGCGTTTTATATTTTTGTAATTATAGATGTTAAACTTCTTGAATATTGCTGATGAACCCGTTTTGGGCTACAATCCTCCAGCTTCCTTCACAACTTTCCACGTTCATCTCTGGAGCTGTGCACTTGACTATAGGTGAGTTCCCAACTGGAACAAAACTAAGTTTTGTTATTTTAAATGCGTACTAAGATTTTTTTAAATATCTAATCCAGTAGAGCTAAGTTTCAGGTGCTTTGCTGAGAGTTCCTGTGGTTGCCTCGGTGTGACGGGCTGTTGTTTCCTTCCGGTGACAGGCCTCTCTACCTGCCCATCCGGTCCCTCCTGACCGTGGAGACCTTCAGCGTGTCTAGCAGCGTTGCTCTGGACAAGTCAGCGTCCACTCTCAGGTACCTCCGTGGACTTCTTGTTACAACGTGCCGACTGACGTTTACCTAAGCCGTTGAATTAATTCTCCATCTTTAAAACCAACACCCTGACTAGTAGGCATGTCCTTTCTCGGGGCACTCTTCCCGGCTGCTCCTTTTGTTATTGCATTTCATCCGTAGGGAAGAGATGAATTGAGATTCTTCGTTTGCTTTTTTAAAAAATGCAATGAACTTCCCTTAATACCTGATAAACAGTCTTCATACTTTAAACCTTGTACATTTGAGCATCTTTTTTAAAAAAATTGCCAAAAATTTAGAATGAATTTGAGCAGATGATTTACTCTCATTCTTTACACCATTTAAATATTCCTAGAACTCATAAACAGTGAGTTTTAAGGAAATTTTAGATGAGAATTATAAGTCAGAAATTCCATGTGATGTTGATAATGTAGGTATGAGAAAGAAGATGGTGCAGTTGAGCATATAATGATCCTGTGGTATAGATTCAGAGACGGTTTTTTCAGATGTTGGTTTTGTTTTTTTCTCAGAATAATCTTGGATGAAGCGGCTTTATATTTGTCTGACAAATGTAATACTGTCACTATAAATTTGAACAGAGGTAAGAGTTGGTAAATAAAATCTGGGATAGGTGAATGCTGTTTATTTGTGCATGTATGAATATTTTAAAGCTTTGTAATGTTGGGATAATGCCAGTGAAGTAAAGAGCTTATTAAATATCAGCCCGAAGCTGTAATGTTCTTATACCCCATTACCCATGGCTGTTGAGTGGATTCCCACTCATAGCAGCTATAGTATAGGACAGAGTGGAACTGCCCCATAGGGTTTCCAAGGCTGTCAGTCTTGATGGAAGCAGACTGCCACATCTTTTGCCCATGAAGTGGCTGGTAGATTTGAACTGCTGACCTTTGGGTTAGCAGCCACGTGCTTAACCACTGTGCCACGAGTGCTCCTTAATGTTCTTATAAGATCAGTTAAATGCATCAAATTACATATACTCTAAATATGTATTTAATATAAGGAAAATTTATTTTCTAACTAAAATAAAGTGAATTGTAGGACTTTTGTAGGAGGAAACTATTTCCAATGCTTTATAAATATTTATAACACTATCCACAATGAATTTTTTTAAAATGCTGGTTCTATTAATTATTAATTGGATAAGCATTTTTTGAAAGCAATACTTATTTTATTAGTTACTTTTTTAAATTTTAGATTATGTTCGTGTGATGGATATGGGGCTTTTGGAATTAACCATAACTGCAGTGAAGTCTGATTCTGAGGTAGAACAAGTAAGTTCTTAAAGTGAATGGAAATTATTTTCTAAGATATATTTTTTGATAGATTAAAAAAAGTTGATTTTGCTGTAAAATTATTTGTCCATAACCTAATTTTGGTCAAAATAGATAAAAGTTTAAAATTAAGGTTGAGTTATTACAAGTTTTTTTTCCTTGTGGCAAGGGAGATTATCATATTTTACTTAATGTAAATCTGTACAAAAAGATAGATTTTTTTACCTCTTGTTTGGACACCATTTTCACTCTTTTTTTTCCCCGTGCCCTGTCCAGACTGAGCCCCACTTCGAGTTACACTGTTCGAGTGATGTGGTCCATATCAGAACCTGCTCGGACTCGTGTGCTGCGCTGATGAATCTGATTCAGTACATCGCGAGCTATGGGGACTTGCATGGACCTCACAAGGCAGAAGTGAGACCTGGAGCCCCTCAAAGGAAGACCAAGGTACAGCCACACAGTGAGTCCTTAGAGCTCACTCCCCCGCCCCACGCCACGTTCACGCCACGTTCACGCCACGTTCACGCCACGTTCACGCCACGTTCACGCCACGTTCACGCCACGTTCACGCCA
>NW_004443981.1:16274959-16286358 GCF_000243295.1 Trichechus manatus latirostris
CACGCCACGTTCACGCCACGTTCACGCCACGTTCACGCCACGTTCACGCCACGTTCACGCCACGTTCACGCCACGTTCACGCCATTGGGGTCTTCCTGACAATCACAGGGGAGGAAGGAAACTTTGAAAAGTCACCTGTCTGCTCTTCATCTTCAGAGAGACAGGTCTGGAAGAGAAAACTGTTCTCCTGTCTGATAGTCTTTGTTACAGAACACTAATCTTCTCAACTAACAGAACACATCTTTCCAGATTTAAGTTATTTTCATCTTTCCTCAAGGAAGACAGAAAACATTTATCATATAAGAGCTTGTTATATGGAAGTTGTATAAAAAAATGCTATGAGAAGATGTATGGATTATTACCAGAAGACTTATTTATATAGTAGTACCTTCTACATTTATTATCTATGATATTATTCAGTTTTCAGTATACTTTCTCATATTTGATCTCCATTGACTTCTGTGAGAATGCAGTGTGATAGAGATTAAAGATTAGTATCTGTTTTATAGACAATAAGTTAAGACCCAGAGAATTCAGGTGATTTGCGCAAGGTTAGCTAACTTGGAGATACTGCCTGGTTTAAAATCAGGAAAGGTGTGCGTCAGGGTTGTATCCTTTCACCATACTTATTCATTCCATATGCTGAGTAAATAATCCAAGAAGCTGGATTATATAAAGAAGAACGGGGTGTCAGGACTGGAGGAAGACTCATTAACAACCTGCATTGTGCAGATGACACTACCTTGCTTGCTGAAAGTGAAGAGGGCTTGAAGCACTTACTGATGAAGATCCAAGACCACAGCCTTCAGTATGGCTTACACCTCAACATAAAGAAAACAAAAATCCTCACAGCTGACCCAATAAGCAACATCATGATAAATGGAGAAAAGACTGAAGTTGCCAAGAATTTCATTTTACTGGGATCCACAGTCAACCCCCATGGAAGCAGCAGTCGAGAGATCAAATGATAGATTGCACTGGGAAAACGTACTGCAAAAGACCTCTTTAAAGTGTTGGAAAGCGAAGAGGTCACTTTGAGGACTGAAATACACCTGACCCAAGCCATGGAATTTTTCAGTCTCCTCATATGCATGTGAAAGCAGGACAATGAATAAGGAAGACTGAAGAAGAATTGACACCTTTAAACTGTAGTGTTGGCGAAGAATATTGAATATACCATGGGCTGCCAACAGAATGAACAAATCTGTCTTGAAAGACGTGCAGCCAGAATGCTCCTTAGAAGCAAGGATGGTGAGACTATACTTTGGACATGTTATCAGGAGGGACTAATCCCTGAAGAAGAGCATCGTGCTTGGTAAAGCAGAGGGTTAGTGAAAAAGAGGAAGACCCTCAACAAGATGGATTGACGTACTGGCTGCAGCAGTGGGCTCGAGCATAACAACAATTGTGAGGATGGTGCAGGACCGGGCGGTGTTTCATTCTGTTGTACGTAGGGTCGCTATGAGTCAGAACCTGCTCGATAGCACCTAACAACAACAACGAGCTAACTCATAGCAGAAACAGCAAGAAAACCCAGGTATTTGGGTTCCCAGTTCAGTGCTTTCTGTGCCTAAAGTGTTACCTCTCCGCACTCTCATGTCCAGACTCAACTCTCTGGTCGGTTTAGGGTTTTCGTCTTTCAGTTTGTCGTCTTCTCTAGGGCTCCTCTGTGGACGGCATTACAGGAGAGCTGGTGTGCGGATCTGCCAGGCAGTGTGTTAGCTGTGGTTGAGGATTGTTGCTGGTTTGTGATTCCTTGCTCCTGCTGTGTTCTGACTGATGATGGGGTGATGGGACCCTCCTCTCTACTGTTTGTTGTCTTTTTAAGAAATTCTCCATTTTATGAAAGGTGTAAAATTATCCTTTTCCGAGTGGGCTTTCCATCTTAAAAGCTTCCCATTCTTCGAATGCATTGCCTCTCCAAGGTCCCAGTTCACCTTGCTGGCTCTGAGGTGATGACATACACACTTCTACTTGCCAGTAATTAAATTATTGGGGGTGACAATGCTATTAAAAAACTTAAAATGAAAATGTAACAGCTGCTGGGCAGAATATAGAAAACTCAGTCTGCTCCTGTTCTGACATTTTTCTAAAATGTAGCTGATTTCTAAGGCACAGCAAATGTGAGGAGATTGGCTCTGAGGGTGTCTTCGCTGTTTCAATTAAGCTTTCTGCTTGTAGGTGGATTCCAGCCGTCGGACATCCTCACGCGGTGCAGTTCTTCCTGAAGCAGATCAACAGATTCTACGAGCTCTGATGAGTGACGCTATGGAGGAGATTGACACGCAGCAGGCGGCCTCGTCCGTGAAGCCCCAGGCTAACGGTAGGACAGCCGGGACTCTCTCGAGGGCCACTGGTGCTGTAGTTGAGGCTTCATGACTGTGTGCCTGCAGATTCTGCTGTGAATAACTCATTTAAGAAAAGACACTTTGTAATGCCTGAGTTTTGCTGGATATTCACTAGGTGGTCAGTTTGTGCTTGAGTGTCTAGCAGACAACACTGTCCAAGGAGTGGTGGACGATTACAGAGGAGGTGAAGGACAAGGCTTATGAGGCTGGTGGTCCAGCACAGCAAATGGTAGTACACCAGGCTGATGCTGGTACTTAGAGTGGTTGATAAATGACCTAAGAAAACACTTTAGAATGTGGGATAGACTCTAAATGCTATTGTTTGGAAAGGGTTGGAGCAGTTAGATGAAACTTGTTACTGAGCGTGAGAGGAGTTGGCTTTTAAAAAGCAGGGGGATTTTGTTGTGTAGTGCGGAGAAAGAAGGTCATGTAGGTGAGGCATCAACAGTGACTAAGGCACAGACAAGCCGGGCTTGGACCTCCATTATCCAGCGGTTAATCTGTGCTGTTACTGAAACAGGTTCTCTTCTGATTGAAAAGAAATCGGATAGCGAAGTCGGGTAAACGCAGTGGCCGGAAGGTTTTGAGGTCCTAGAAAGCCAAGTGGAAGCATCTAAATGTTTGGAAGCATCTGTTTAAAAAGCATTTTTTTCTAATTGGAGGAATATGGTTATTTTTGTATGCTAAAATCTTATTATTATTTCATGGCAATATGAAAACTTGTAATTAAATGTTGCTTTCGGTTTAATTTGAAATACATTAGAACTAAGGAAGCAAATGGGAGCTGTAGCATCACATGGAGTCCATTGTCTGCAATAAATGTTAGCTACTTTAATTTCGTGGGAAAGAACATACAACGACTCTGAACTGAGCAGCTTCAGTAGACAAGATGGTGTCCGAGGCGTCGGGCATTTATGAGGAAGAGTAGGACCTAGACACTACCACAGGAGAATTTTAAAACCTAGCTGTGCATCTCGTGAGGCCAGAATGCTCGTTTTATTCATCTTAGTGTTCTCAGCCCACATCACAGTGTTTGGTTTGAATGGATAAGTGGAGAAAGGATGGGTGAATCTATATGTAACATAAATGTGTGAAATGTTTCTTCACATACAGACTTTTAGCTCACATGCAGTCTTTTGTGAACTTCATATTAAGATCGACACCTGAACAGGTGTCCTGTTTCGGTACCCAGTGCCCCAAGAAGTGATATTTTGATTGCTCGGAGTCACTGCCCTTGTCTCCTGCCCCGCACCCCGACACAGTGATTTCACGTAGCTTTAGGCGAGGCTCTGCCATGTATAACCAGGTTCTCCTCCCCTGTGACACTGGCCAAGAAGTTTCTTCCAGGCTCCACCCCATTACAGCCCAGAATTGTCCCTGTGGGATCTCAGCTAAAGCAAACTCGTCAATAGTCACCAGATTCTACCACTAAATTCTGAGCTTCTCTAACTCCATATAACAGACGGGGGACTGTCCCTAACGTCCTGAAACCAGCGTTCACTGTATTCTTGGAGAACTCCAAGTCTGTCATTAGCCTTTTCATGAGGAGTTTTTGCTGAGGTGTTTGGGCATGTCACTTAACCTCTCTTTAAGCTTAGTTTCACCGTAGGGGTGTTGTAAGAAATACAGGAGATTTTGCGGGAAGGCGCAGTGTGTATCTGACACTTGGTTAAAATGCTTCCTAAGCGCCAGGTGTTGCCGTTGACGTTTCCAAGTTGCCCAGGTTAAATGTTGTCATCTTTTCACCCAGGTGTCCTAGATGAAAAATCTCCACTTCAGGAGCCGTGTTGTTCGGACCTCTTCCTGTTTCCAGATGAGAGTGGGAACGTGTCTCCGGAGCCCGGCCCTGCCTCCGCCTCCTTCACTCACCACTTGATCAGCGACGCGCTGGCAGCCGTGCCCTCCGAGAATGACGACTTTTGCATTCTTTTTGCGCCAAAAGCAACGGTTCAGGTAATGAGTTGATAACATTATTGAGGCCCTGACATAGTGTTGCAGATGGAACTGACGTGAAGATTCTTAAGATTTTGTCGACTCTTCACAGTTCAGAAATACTGCATCTTGTAACTTGCAACTGCTGCTCTGTAAATGTTTGCTGTACCTTCCTAAGCCTCCGCTCTCAGAGACGCAGAGAAGAGTGCTTTATATTTGCCAAACTTCCTGCAAAGATTATTGAGCTACAGATGTCGTGTGTGGTAGCTACCTTAAAGAGTTTTGAGAGTCAGTGCAGAAAGAAGTGCTTCACGGAGCTGTTTGTCCAGGAATTGGGAAAGATAAGATCTAAGGTGCAGTTTGTGTGAAGGCTGGTGATTGACTGATAATTTCTTTCTTTCTCATTTTTTTTGAAACTTCTCAGTAGTAAATTAGTAGGTGACCGTGTGTATTTACTAAGTTCTGGCAACCAGCTTGATAAATTTAAAAAAATCAAAGCAATCGAACTCAGGATGAACCTATTATTAGGCACATGGTAATTTGGTCAGTATGTTACAATATGTCAAAGTTTGGTTTGGGATGCAGTGTTGACTTCAAATTAAACCACAAAATATATATACGTACAAACACACACACACTGAATCTGTGCCTGTTTATTACCCAACAAGTAGTAGACGCCAAATTGTAGACTATAAACAATCCTTGTGGAGTGAGTTATGCAGAAGAGCAATAGATTCAGTTTATGGTTAATAAAGCAGAGTATCTTATGTGATAATCAATGTCAGTATTTATCATCCTATTTTATATATTGAAATTATTAAAAGAGTAGAATCAGGAAATCTTCTTGAGGCATAACCTGTGGTTTCTGATCTGTCAGAGAGTACCTGTTGTCTGTTTATTTCAGGAGAAAGAAGAAGAGCCAGTTGTAAAGATCATGGTTGACGATGCCATTGTGATAAGAGATGATTATTTCAGTCTCCCGGTGAAGAAGACAGACGCAAGCAAGGCCCCACTCCGCTTCCCCGTTCCTGTGATCCGCTATGTCGTCAAGGAAGTCTCTCTTGTTTGGCATCTTTATGGAGGAAAGGATTTGGGGACAGTCCCTCCCTCATCACCAGCTAAGAGTTACATGTAAGTTAATTTCTACGTAAGTCTACTTGGCAGGCCAGTATATTCTTTTTATAGAAAAAAATTCACAGGGTTTATTGTTTTAAGAATTATTAATAAAATAGTATTGAAATTTGTAATTTAAACGTTATGCTTAAAGCTTTCCATTTTTGCATTTATTTGCATTGTTTGTACTTTACTACAATGGTGACTTACGTGATTTCCATTCAGCAGAAATTTTCTGGTACCTACCATGTGCCAGAGCCTGTGTGAGGGGCCTCTTCATAAAGCGGACGAGACCTTTGCCCTCAGCTCAAAGGGGGGAGACTGTCATGTGAGCGGATGAGGGCGATGAAGTGAAGTGTGCGCCCAGAGAGGGGCCTGTGCCCCTGAACCCAGCATGAGCTCGTGCTCCTTAACCCTGGTTCCTTGGTGGATTATTCAGTAGTGCTGGGAGAGAGCTAGGTAGAGAGAATGGGTATAGTGGGGGCAAAAATTCTTATTGGATGGGACAGGGTCAGACAAGGCCTCGTGGGGTGGTAATATCTGGCACAATAGTTTAGCAACTTTTTGCTTTTTAAGAATGATTTGAAAAAAACCCTAGACTTTAATTATTTTCTATATTAGCTGAGATTTCTTGGGCTTGAACTCTGACTAAAAAGTCTTTCTGAGGTAACAAGTTACCACAAACTGGTTGACCTAAAACAACAGATATTTAATTTACGCTCTCAGAGTTCAGGAGGCTAGAAGTCCAGTATCAGGGTGTCACAGGGCTGTACTTCTCTGACGGCTCTAGAATGATCCCTCCTTGCCTCTTCCAACAATCCTTGCCACTCCTTGGCTTGCAGCTGCATAACCCTGATCTTTGCCTCTGCCTTCACACGGCCTTCTTATAAGGACCCCAGTCATTGGATTAAGGACCCCTAATCCAGTGTGAAGGAGCCGTAGTGGCGCAGTGGTTAAAGTGTTCGACTGCCAACCAAAGGGTCAGCAGGTCCAACCCATCAGCTGCTCCACAAGAGACAGATGTGGCAGTCTGCTTCCGTAAAGATTATAGCCTTAGAAACCCTGTGGGGCAGTTTTACTCTGTCCTGCAGGGTCACATGAGTCCGAATCGACTTGCCGCCAGTGGGTTTGGTTTGGTTTGGAATCCAGTCTGAAAGGAGCCCGGTGGTGTGGTGGTTGAACATGCGAGCGCTCACTAAAGACCTGCCAGCTACTCTGCGGGGGAAACCCCGGGGGGCAGCCCTAAAGGGTCGATATGAGTTGGGATCGACTCAATTGTAATGAGTAGTCCAGTATGAAGGAGCCCTGGTAGCACAACAGTTAAGCACTCAGCTGCTAACCTAAAGGTCAGCAGTTCAAACCCACTCAGTGGCTCCACGAGAGAAAGACCTGGTGCTCTGCTTATGTAACGATTACAACCTAGAAAACCTGTAGGGTGGTTCTACTCTGTCCTATAGTTCTACTCTGTCACTGTGAGTTGGAATCGACTCAACAGCACCCAACAACAATCCAGTATGGAAGGAGCCCTGGTGGCACAGTGGTTAAGTGCTCAGCTGATAACTGAAAGGTCTGTGATTCGAATCCACCAGCCATTCCATGGGAGAAAGATGTAGCAGTCTGCTTCCATAAAGGTTACGGCCTTGGAAACCCTATAGGGTAGTTCTGTAGGGTCGCTATGAGTTGAAATCGACTCGACGGCAGCAGTTTTAGCCCGGTAGGCCACCACCCGTCGGTCAGTGTGTCGTACTGTGGTGGCTTGCATGTTGCTGGGATGCTGGAAGCTCTGCCACCAGTCTTTGAAATACCAGCAGGGTCACCCTTGGTGCACAGGTTTCAGCAGAGCTTCCAGACTAAGCCAGACTAGAAGGAGAGGCCTGGTGATCTCCTTCCGAAAATTAGCCCATGAAAACCTTATGGATCACGATAGAATATTGCCCACTGTGGCGCTGGAAGATGGGCCCCCTAGGTTGGAAGGCACTACACGATAGTTGCAGCCATGGCCTTGAACATAGCGACGGTCATGAAGATGGTACAGGACTGGGCAGCCTTTCGTTGTGTTATACACGGGTCACTGTGAGTCAGAGCAGACTTGGTGGTAATTAACAACAACAACGCAGGGTGACCTCGTCGTAACTCATTACATCAGCAGAGACCCTGGTTTCAGATAAGGTCGCGTTCAGGGCTCCTGGGTGGGTGTGAATTTCCAGGGGACACTCTTGATCCAGCTCTCATTTTTAAGTCTGTCCTGTAATAGGAACCCCAAGGACACATCATAATTAGGTTTTTCTGTAGTCCTGAATACTTAGCAGGCAGGTGATTATTCTAGTGGCAGTAATAAAATGATCTCAATATCTCTAAAGTATAGGTTTTGAAGACAGAATTTTGATTTATGTATGTAACATTTGTGGTAACATTCTGATTGTTCTATGATCTTATTTTCTCTTTCCTTCTTAGTTCTTTTTCCCGATATCATTCACTGACTTTCTTGGAATATTCCTTTAACAAAAGGGATTTTTGTTTTGTTTTGTTCTGTTTTCATTTGCAGTAGTCCCCACAGTTCACCTTCTCACACACCTACGAGATGTGGACGTAACACGGTGTGTGCGGGGAGAGGAAGGAACCATGACTTTTTAATGGAAATACAATTAAGCAAGGTATGTGACATTTGGAAGGTAAATCCACGGAAGTAGGAATGTTTGCGCTGGCTCTCCGGTACCTCCCCTTAGAGTCTCCAGCCTCTGGATTGGAAAAGTGCAAGCGTTTTGTATAAAACTCTTACCCCTTTATCTTGAAGATTCTGAGAGGAGTGAGGGTTTCTTTGGTTTTGGTTTTTTAATGTTTTTTAGGTCACCCCTAGAGTAGTATCCCTCGGAGTGACCGTGCGTCAGGATCACCTGGAGGGCTTGTTAAGCACAGGTTGCTGAGCCCCACCCCAGAATGTCTGGTCAGTAGGGACCAAGAGTCTGCACTTCCAGTGCCTTCCCGGGTAACGCTGGTGCTGCTGTTCCTGGGACGCACCTGGGGAACCACTGCCCAGAGTGTCTGTCTCGAGGGCCTGCGTTGGGGTTAGCGTGCATGTCAGCTCCTTTGTGAAGGTCTAGAGGCCGTAGGGACGAGACACCATTCACAGTATCTGCATTTAATTCTGTTAGCTTCTCCAAGATTGTACCAACTTTTAGTGTTGGAATATGGTAGTGATTACAATTCCATAAATTTAAATGTGTATTTGCCCCCTTTTGTAACTTGAACTGTGCCTACGTTCATTCATTTTTATGCAACTTCATAGGTGTGCAAGGTGATCATGTTATGTCTAATTTCAACTGAGAGTTTTGCTTAAAGAGGTTAAGGGACTTTATCAAGGCCCAATAAGAAATGTCAGTCAGGCATATCCTTGTAAGGTAGGCTGCACATAGACCAATAATGAATCAATGAGCAATTCAAGGAAGGTTATGGTTTTTGTTCTTTAAAAGTGGAATTGAAAGCTGAGGTAGAATTCAAAGAAAGCGGTGAGTGATATTTGCAGTTTAAAGAGAAAATCTAATTTAAAGATTTTGTTCCTTGTTGTCTATGAAGGTGAAATTTCAGCACGAGGTGTACCCCCTGTGCAAGCCAGCGTGCGACTCCAGCCTCGTAGAGCACCCGGTCTCCCGGCAGGTGTTTATCGTCCAAGATCTGGAGATTCGTGATCGGCTGGCAACATCACAGATGAATAAATTCTTGTATCTGTACTGCAGTAAAGAAATGCCTCGAAAAGCTCATTCCAACATGGTGAGATTTAAAACCTCATTCTGTTTGTTGCTGGGTTAGTTTTGGAAAAGTATTTTTATTACATCGAACTGCTGGAGAACTGTCAGAGTGGGAGGAAATTAATGGTTTTTCTCATTTTAAGATGAAAATCCCTTTTAAATATGCTGCTTCAAGTTTTATGTTTTCAAAATTATTTTGCATGTCACTTCTAGGATCCAATAGCTATAATTGCCAGTGTATTAACACCTGAGGAGAAATGGAAATCTATAGTGACCTCCGCAAAATATGTAGTATTGCTGAAAGTGTTCCAGATTTCCACACTTTAAAATTTTAGTAGGTTTGAGATGATTAGCTCAGGACTTTGGCAGTTCTTCAGAGTATGAGCCTGTGGATGAGCTTCAGGGGTGGAGACAGTCCTGGAGCCTGCAGGTACGGCACCATCCGCCTGCGTGTTCTCCTCAGAATCAGGTTAGTGAAGGACCGTGTGACCCTCAAAAGCTGCATTCAGGACTTTAAGCAAAGAGTAAACAGTTCCAATTTTTGTTCTAATACAGGAATAGGATTTTTTCTTTCTTTTTGTTTCAATGAGGACAAGGTAATGATTCCATTGGGGAAGATGTTTCTCTGTTTCTTGTCTTGTAGCTGACAATTAAAACACTGCACGTGCGCCCCGAGTCTGGTAGGTCGCCGCAGGAATGCTGCTTGAGAGTGTCCCTGCTGCCCCTTCGCCTCAATATCGACCAGGTATGTGCTGTGAGCGTAATTCATGTAAGGAATTGTGATCAGATACATAGTCCACATTCTGAGTGACTTAATTTAGTAGAATTATAGTGCTTTTTATTATGTAACTTTTGTGGAAGTTGTATAATTAAAGCAGACTTCTGGTAAAAGAGCAGGGCAAACACGTTAGACTTTTGCAACCTGAATTGTAGTTAGTAAACAATATTACATGTTTTCCCTCAGTCTCCTACTCCTTGCCAACGTGGTAGAGAACTTAACCCCTGCTTCTCACTCTCTCCTCCTTCCTCCCATACATACGCCTCATTCAGGTCTACAAACACACTTAGGGGGTGCGAAAGGACTCCAGGATGGGCAGAGAAAATAAGGGATTGTGTCTTAATCATGGCTTCCAGAAGAGAAGTCTTTCTGCCCTGGGCAAAATGACAAGTTAGTACATAAAGAGGTCTCTCTCTCTCTCTCTCACACACACACACACACACACACACACACACACACACACACACACACACACAAGGGTCTCTCTCTCTCTCTCACACACACACACACACACACACACACACACACGGAAAAGCATAAAGAAATCTACTTTCCTGTGTTCTTGCAAGTGTCCTATCAAATTCTTCTGGGTTTTGCTGTCACCCAGAGTGCGGTTTAAACCTAGTTGGTCCCTTTTCCAGAGACGTTGGACTCTTCCAGATCTGAGAAAGTCGGCTCTCTGCAGTGCCGGGTAGTGCTGAAGAGTGTGCCTTGGAGTCAGATCTGGGTTTACGGCCAGTTCTCTAACTTTTACTAGTTGAGTGGCTTCGGATAAGTTACTTAACTTCTCCCAGCCTCAGGTCCATCATTGATAAATGGGAGAGAGAGTAATACATATGTCATAGTGGGTTTTGTTGTTTTTAATGAGGATTGAATGAGGTAGTGTATGGGAAACATTTACCTTGGTGCCGGGCACACTGTGTTGGGATTCGGGAATGTTCATTGTTGTTGTTAACTGAAGCCGATAGCAACTGAAGGATGTCAGTGGAGTTTCTCTTGTAAATTTCTTCACAATAACAAACCCTCTTGTCATACTTCACACTGGCGTGGGCTGCGGTTTGAAGTATTCACTTAGACACACAGCAGCATTATTCCTTTGCTTAAATAATGTTGATTGAATCATGTTCATTGTTGATGAGGTATTCAAATAAAACTTAGGTTAATTTAGTTAATCCATTAAAAATATTTCAGGAATACATGTAAAATGTTTGTTGTAAACAAAACATAGGCACTATCTCAGAAAGAATGTGAAGCGCGGCTTTAGCGTAACTCCAGCCCAACCTCACACTGAGCTACCAACTGTAGCTTCTGCGCCGTCAGACTCGCCAGTGAGGACTTCAGATTGATGTTTTCTCAGAATGAGAATATATTTTTTTATATTTTCCCCTACAAAAATTTATACATACATTGTTATGTGACTCTAATTGCTCTCCCCATACTATGACAGCACACTCCTCCTTTCCACCCCTGATTCCCCGTGTC
>NW_004443981.1:16290361-16312213 GCF_000243295.1 Trichechus manatus latirostris
TTGATTTTTTTTCCTTGCTTTTTCTGTTGTTGATTTCTACTTTTATGGCTTTATGGTCAGAAAAGATGCTTTGTAATATTTGGATGCTTTGGATTTTGTTAAGGCTTGCTTTATAGCCTAATATGTGGTCTATTCTGGAGAGTGTTCCATGTGCGTTGGAAAAGAAAATACACTTGGTTGCTTTTGGGTGGAGTGTTCGGTATATGTCTATGAGACCGAGTTGGTTGATTGCAGCATTTAGCTCTTCCGTGTCTTTGTTGAGCTTCTTTCTGGATGTTCTGTCCTTCACCAACAGTGGTGTGTTGAAGTCTCCTACTACTATTATGGAGCTATCTATCTCTCTTTTCAGTGCTGTTAGAGTTTGTTTTATGTATTTTTGAGCCCTGTCATTGGGTGCGTAAATATTTATTATGGTTATGCCCTCCTGGTGTACTGACCCTTGAATCATTATATAGTGTCCTTCCATATCCTTTGTGGTGGATTTTACTTTAAAGTCTGTTTTGTCAGAGATTAATATATTGCCACCCCTGCTCTTTTGTGAGTGTTGGTTGCTTGATATATTTTTTTCCATCCTTTGAGTTTTAATTTGTGTCTTTAAGTCTAAAGTGTGTCTCTTGTAGGCAACATATAGATGGATCATGTTTTTTAATCCAATCTGCCACTCTCTGTCTCTTTATTGGTGCATTTAGTCCATTTACATTCAGCATAATTATTGATAGGTATGAGTTTAGTGCTGTCATTTTGATTTCTTTTTTTGTGTGTTGTTCACAGTTTCTTTGCTCCACTTAATTTTCTGTGCTGAGTCATTTTTCTTTATGTATTTTCTTTTCATCTTTTTCACTGTTGTTGATTTTGTGTTTGCTGAGTCTTTATATTTTTCAAGTTTGTTTATTTTGACTTGTAGGATTGTTAGTTTCCTTTGTGGTTACCTTAATATGTACCCCTATTTTTCTAAGTTTATACCAGTCTTTTATTTCTTTACATTGCCTTGACTTTTTCTCCATATGAAAAATCTATGTCTACATTTTTTAAGTCCCTGTTTTTTGTTTTAATGTTGTCATCTTTTACATATTGACATCTGTTTCCCTATTTTCAGTGTTTTAGGTTTGATTTACTTTTATGTCTTCCCTGTCTGGGTTGATATCTGGTTGCTCTGTCCTGTGTTCTATTCTTGGGTTGTTATCTGATGTTACTGATTTTCTAACCGAAGGACTCCTTTTAGTATTTCTTGTAACTGTGGTTTGGTTTTTGCAAATTCCCTAAACTTCTGTTCATCTGGAAATGCCCTAATTTCGTCATCATATTGTGAGACAGTTCTTAGCTGGCAGTTTTTTTTCTTCAAGGCTTTATATATGTCATCCCATTGCCTTCTTGCCTGCATGGTTTCTGCTGAGTAGTCCGATCTTGTGGTTAATGACTTTCCTTTGTAGATGACTTTTCATTTATCCCTAGCCGCTCTTAAAATTCTCTTTTTATCCTTGGTTTTGGCAAGTGTGATTATAATGTCTTGGTGACTTTCTTTTGGGATGTACCTTACGTGGGTTTGACGAGCATCTTGGATAGATATCTTGTCATCTTTCACGATATCAGGGAAGCTTTCTGCCAACAAATCTTCAACAATTCTCTCTGTATTTTCTGTTATCCCCCCTGTTCACGTACACCAGTTACTCGTAGGTTATTCCTCTTGATAGAGTCCCACGTAATTCTTAGGGTTTCTTCATTTTTTTAAATCTTCTTATCTGATTTTTCCTCAAATAAGTTGGTGTCAAGTATTTTATCTTTGATCTCACTAATTCTTTCTTCCATTGCCTCAATTCTGCTCCGATAACTTTCTGTTGAGTTGTCTAATTCTGAAATTTTATTGTTAATCTTCTGGATTTCTGATTGCTGTCTCTCTATGGATTCTTGCAGCCTGTTAAATTTGTCATTATGCTCTTCTCTTTTTAATTTCCTCTATTGCGTGTTCTGCGTTTTGCTTAATTTCCTTTCTAAATTCTTGAAGAGTTCTGTATATTAATCTTTTGTATTCTACCCCTGGTAATTCCAAGAAGTACTCTTCCTCCAGAAAATTTCTTGATTCTTTATTTTGGGAGCTTGCTGAAGCCATCATGGATTGCCTCTTTATGTGATTTGATATTGACTGTTGTCTCCAAGCCATCAATAAGTTATTATATTTATTTATTTTATGTTTGCTTACTGTGTCCTAGCTTCTTGTTTTGTTTTGATATGCCCAAATAGGCTGCTCATATGAGCTAGTTTGATTATTGGCACCTATGAAGCTCTAATGTCCTGTCACCAGGTAGTTAGATCTGTTACTAGGTATGTGAGCTCAGGAGTCCGCCCACTCCTCCTGTATGGATTCAGCTCAGGTGCCCAGGTAAATGGTCACCAAGTGTGTGGTAGGCTCTCACTTACAGTCCTAGACAGGCATGGGTGATTTGCGTAGGCACAGTCATCTGGTTGCAGCAGGGGGACACACTCTGAGCAAGGCAGGGGGCTGACTGCCACCCCCGAGTGTCCAGCAGGAAGGCATGTCCCTGTTCCCTAGAGTGCATAGGTGGGTGGGTTTTGCAGCTGGACCGTGAGCACCTGATGCTGTTGGCTGTAAGGACTGGGGGGGCACCTCTTATTCATGGGCCCCTATCGCAGGTGGCTAGGTGGCGTGGGTAGAGCCACCAGTCCTCAGGCCCCTGATGTGGGTAAGTGAAGACCCTGCTTAACGGGCAGAGCAGTGTCAAATGTCAAGAACCTTCCACTCCACAGATGAAACAGTTGAAGTTAGACTTCCGGTCTACACCCCGTTGTACTGCGGTAATGAGGGCCTACGCTGTTGAGATGGGCCCGCACAAGTCTATGCAGGGGGAAGGGCACTCAGAGTCCATGGCTCCCTTATGCCTGTGCCTAGGCAAAGGAGCTGTGCCTGCCCTGGATTCCTGGCTTAGGGGAGCTGGCGGTTTATTTTTTCCCTGTTTAATTTGTTCACTCTCCAAGGCAGGGAGAGTGGCTCTGGGCGTGTGACAGATCCTACTTCTGGCCCAGGGAATTCAGCAATTGCTGAAGCCGGTCCGGGATCCAGTGCAGAGCAGGGAGCGGGGAGGTAAACAGGAGAGAGGTTTTTCCCTAAGGTGGGTGTTTTTGATCCGCGTGGTAGGCCGTACGCAAGTACTTATCTTTCACCGACGAGTGCTGCTTCTCACTGGTTCTGGGTGGCCATGTAGACTCTCTGGCGCTGGTTCTCTCCCGGTACAGAAAACGTACCTCCCGAGCACGGCTGCATGCCTGCCTCACCGCTCACCCCTGAGCTGCTCAGGCCTGAAAGGCCCAGGCTCTTGCCGGGTCAGGTCTGGCAACTCCTCGCTGCTTCCGAACCATCTCTCCCTCCCCCTGCCACTCATTCGGGTTCCTCAACTCTGCTTTTGATGTTCAGGGCTCCCAGATTGCCACATATAATTGAATCACTTGTTTTTTCTGGTCTTTGTTGTAAGAGGATCCACTGGAAGCGTCTGACTACTCTGCCATCTTGGCCCCACCTCTGAGAAGAATATCTTTTGATATCCATATTTTAATATATCCCTATATTGGCCTACTAGGAATATGCTGAAGTATTTATGGCAGAGTTGATCTGTGGAAATCGCCAGTGTGAACAAAACTTTGAGCAAGATCTATTTTTATGACATGACTCTACCAAACTCAACAAGCCCAATTTTCTTTAATAGAGTTTTTTAGCTTAATTTCTTCCTTAGAATCAGAAAGCATTATGATTTTAAAATGAGGAAATATTAATCTTTGAGAAAACAGTCAGTGAAATAAATTTTATGGATACACTAAGGAGGAATGGGAAATAATTCTCCAAGGTAATGAAACCTAGATATGTAAGCCGTGATGAGGCACACCCCTATACCAAAACGCCTTCTTAGTTTGCCACTTCTCCCACTGGCCTTCCGTGTATCACCAGGTGTCAGCAAACAGTGATCTGAGGAGGAAACCGAATATTTCTGTTCTTCATTTCTTCCTTTTGAAAACAAATCAGCTAATGAATGATAATGCCTTGAGTAATTTTTTTTCTCACTGTGCAAATTTATCTTCATTGGATCATACCCATGAAACATGAAAGCAACACGTTGTTTTCTTCTGTTTTTAAAAAGCTGCATGGAGTTTGTTAATTTATTCCAAATTTTGTAAGATAATTATTTCTGGCTCTAAGGACCAGTGATAAAGGATAGTAACACTGCAAGAATTACTTTATTTTTTTGTATTGTGGTAAATATTCCATGTACTGTTTTGTGGCATTAATCTTGTTGTTCACACAGCACCACTATCCGTTCCCACATTTTCATCACCCTTAACAGAAGCTCAGTGTCCCAAAAACAAGGATCCCCCCAACAAGATTATTTTTAATTTCAAATTAAGTGTAATTGCTTCTGAAGCTGAACATCCCAGAGGGTGGGCAGGAAAGGGGGCAGATGTCACGGGTCCCATCGAGGAGAGTAGGTGGGGTAGGTGGACGGTGCCAGGTCACCTGGTTAGGTGGGTCGAGGGCTCACACAGAAGGGGTGAGATTCCCTGAGTCCTAGCCTGGTTTCGTTCTCACACTACTGCCTGCACTTCTGTGCAGGGAGGGTCAAAAACCCATTGCTGACAAGTCCATTCCCACTCATAGCGACCCTGAAATTTTCTGTCTTGTGAAGGTAGTCATGGAGTCAAAACATTTATAGCATTAAAATATCGCCATCTAGTGGCCAAATAATAACATTTAAAACACTGTTAAATTTGTTAACGTAATATTTGATACATATAAAGTAATATGGGGTTGTTATGAATCGAAAATCGACTTGACAGAAACAACAGCAAAATAATACCTGTAATGTGTAAAGTATAATAATATAACAAACGACTCATGAGCCCGCTACTCCACTTCAGAACCAGGATGTTTTCAGTACTGCTGAAATTACCTGCTTTCTCTTCTTCAATCCCATCCCTCAGCCTCCCATATACTGTCACCTGGAAAAATACCTTTCCCATCTGCACCATGTATTCTTCTGATCAATGTGATTAATGGTTGATCAGCTCAGCTTTTGTGGTGTTGATCAGGCTTTTGATGTGCCACCAAATCTCGTGACCCTGTAATCCGCCTCACAGTGTATTTTGGCAGAGCATTAGTGTTTTACGTCGGTTCAGCATTTCTTAAGATGGAAGGGAAGAATGAGAAGGAACAGGCTCAAAGTATTTGATTTTTATATCATACAAAATGTATTTGTTAGTTTGAGTGAGGCAGGCAGAGTGAAACTCCTGGTAAGGGCCAATGTGGCTTCTGTACGCAACGTCAGGACAGAGGCACACCCCGTCATTTGTAATTGTAGCGCTTTAGAAGAGGTCGTTTTTATTTTGAACTTCATGTCCAATGAAGAAACTATATTAAGTCGGCATAACAGAGCGGGGAGAGCAGAAGTAAGACATCAGGCACTTTTAAGGCAATGCTTTATACATAGTAACTACCCAGTGCCTGCTAACTGCTGTTACTCTCATTGCGAGTAATATTATTGCTGTTAATTTAGGGTTAGAGCTAATGTGAAATAAGAACGAGAAGGCTCTTTTTCTAAGGAAACTAAAATATGCTTAGAAATCTCTGTTACGTAGCTTTGTAATCTTGAGCAATTTAACTTCTGGATGTTCATTTTCACATCTATGAGATTGATTTCCTCATAGAGTTGTGAGAATTAGTGGGGAAAGGGGTGTGTGTGTGTGTGCGTGTGTGCATGCGTGTATTTATAGGCACAATGCCTGGCACAGAGTTAGACCTCAATGAAGGAGAGCTGTGTATGAATAATGAGTAAATTATGAGACCTGAAGATACTTTGTTTTTTAGTTAGAAATAGATTTTCTTTCCTTTTAGTTATAATTCCATCTCTTAATTTTAGGATGCCTTGTTCTTCCTGAAGGATTTTTTCACGAGTCTTTCCACAGAGGTAGAGCTTTTAATGACTCCAGATCCAGAAGGTATTAAATATGTATAGTTTGAAAAAAACTACAAGCACTTGGATTGCTTTTGATTATAAAGCTTTTTTTTTGATAATGTACTTATAGTCTTTATTCCTGTTTATATAAATGTGCTCTGTGTTTATTTTTGTTAATTTATGCAAATATATTTTATGTGAAAGTAATCATTTAAAAGGTGAAAGCAGATATTCTCTATAACAGTAATTGTGTTTATTAAACGAAATGTAGCAAAGCAAGTTAGATCTAGATTGATTTAAGTGAGTACTGTCAAGAACTGTACCTAATTTTTCAAATGTGCACACTACGTTTTCAGTTAAGAAGTCTCCTGGAGCTGATGTCACCTGCAGTTTGCCAAGGCATTTAAGCACCCCAAAGGAGCCAAATCTAGTTCTTTCTTTCCCTGGGCCAAAACCATCTTCCGGAAATGATAGTGCCAATTCAGTGGATGTGATTAATGGGGAGGAAGAGAAGGATTTCTCGGCTGAAGACCCATCATTTAGTGACCAGCCTGTGTTTTTTAGGTAAATACCGTGATTTTGAGGACAAACGATGTTACAGCTCAGGAGACCGTCCTTCGACGCGTGTCTGTTGGTGGCCGTGTGGTTGCGTCGGCTTTCCTCCGCGCGGCCATGTTAGCAGCTGGTGTGTGTCTGTGTGTGCCCCTCAGTGACAGTCACCCAGTTCAGGACTCACCTCTGTTGATTCTGTGGCGGAAATTCCCTTTTCCTCCTAGCTTCGTCCTTGGGCTCCTTTTTTTTTTTCTCTCTCTCTCTCCTTCTATCCCTCCCTTGCCATCATTATTATGTCAGGTTTGTACCTCCTTAAACATTGAAAAAAACTCAGCTGCCGTCAAGTCGTTTCCGACTCATGGCAACTCCGTGTGTGTCGGAGTAGAACTGCGCTCCATAGGATTCTCAGTGGCTGAGTTTTTGGAAGTAGATCACCAGGACTTTCTTCCAAGGCACCTCTGGGTGGACCTGACCCTCCAACCTTTGGGTGAGCAGCCGAGCACATTCACCGTTGGGGCCGCCCGGGGAGCCCAAACACTGTGTTGTCCTTCTTCCTCATCTTCCTAGGCACCTCCGCTTGGGCATTCTGCCCCCGCCCTCACGTGATGTCCTGCCAAGCTTTCTGTTTGTCCTTCTCGGTCACTGTCGTGTCTCCTGACCCTCCCCTGGCAGAGCTGGCTCCCGCCCAGCCACCCACTCGCTGGTCACAGGGGAGTTCATCCCTCGTTTCCAGGCCGTTGGGTATTCCCGCCCTCTGCCTTTCCCGGCCCTCGGTGGTAGCAACGGGGTGTTGGCTCCACTGGAAAGAGGACAGATGAGGATCAGCACCCTTTCACCCAGAGGGACAATTAGCTGCCTTCCCTGGTTTTCTGTGCCCCTCCCCCTTTGACATCAAGGGTCCTCAGTTTTTCCCCATGCTTCTCCCTCGGTTCTGCGGTTGGACTTTAGGTACGGCCCAAAGTGAGCTGGATCACTGCTGTAAAGTGTTTTCATAGTTAACTATCTCGTATAATGACGGAAATAGAAAGAATATTAGACGTGAGAATTGGGAAGACCCTGAAGTAGACACTCCCTGGCACTTCTGGCCCCCCTCACCAGACATCAAGGACCCCTTTCATTGTTCCCCACACTGATCTGTTTATTTTTTAAATTTTTTCTACCAAATCTTTTATATTAATTACGTATAAACTAGGAGCCCTGGTGGCGCAGTAGTTAAGTGCTCGACTGCTAACCGAAGGGTCAGCAGTTTGAACCCACCAGCCATTCTGCAGGAGAAAGATGGGGCAGTCTGCTTCCATAAGGATTACAGCCTTGGAAACCCTATGGGGCAGATCTCCTCTGTCCTACAGGGTCACTATGAGTCGGAATTGACTCCATGGCAATGGGTTTGGTTTGGTTTTAGACATACAAACTACAAATCCGTATTTTTAATAAACATGGGATGACCAGTGTAAAAGATACTGAATTGTTACAATTCTGGCTGAAAGCAAAGAAATTTGACATTTTTAGTCAGCTCGTGTAGCCCCTCTTATTTACTTAGGGAAAGGCTTATTCTTGTCATTAGACTACTGAAAATAGCTTATAGGTTTTTATTTCTACTTTCAACGGCCCCTAGGGGTCCGGGCCCTGGGGCGGTAACCACCTTTAGACAAGACAGCTAGTGTGTGCTCCAGACCACACAAGTGTGAGAGGCCCGGCCGGGACTAGGGCACAGATCTTCCTAATCCCAGGTCCGCTGCGTTTGCCAAGTGATGGCAGAATAATAATAACAAAACCTGTGAACACGTGTTCATTCCACTAATATTGCTGAGCATTCACTATATATGTGTCAGGTCTGTTCTGGGCATAGTGAAGAAAGTAGAGAAAAATTCCTGCTTAATTGAGCTTACATGTAATGAGCACACGTGGGGTTTCCTATTATAAGTGCTAAGGAAAAAACAGAGTGGGTAAAGCGGGTGAGGGCGGGGGACTTTCCCAGAGGGCCAAATGGGTGAGAGTCCCAGGAGGGGCCGGCGGGGGTCCTAGGCTTCTTGTGGTGACTGATGCAAATCTCGTATTTCCATTGTACTGTAGCTTAGATTGGAGTCCTGGTGGTGGAGTGGTTAAGAGCTCAGCTGGTAACCGAAAGGTTGGCAGTTCAAATCCACCAGCTGCTACTTGGAAACCCTATGGGGCAGTTCTACTCTGTCCTGTAGGGTCACTATGAGCTTACCTTGCTTACTGGCTCATCTGTAGTGAACAATTTCACATGCGTTTCACTACACCAAAGATGGGAAATTGTTCACTACAGATGAGTAAATTAGCACAAGTAAGCCTGTGCTTACCTTGCTTGCTGGGTCGGTCATGTGCTCCTGTCGGGGATTATAAATTTGAAAAGAGGCTTCGATTGTGTAGGAAGGTGCTGTGGGGTTGGGAAGAGACAGATGCCAGCCGTACCTAGAAGCAGACTCTCTGATGTGGTGAAAAAGTGTGAAATTGTTCACTACAGATGGTCTGGTAGTGAGCTTAGCGCCGTGCTTACCTTGCCCACTGGATTCTCTCCCCCGGTGGGATGGCTTGGTGTGCAACGACCACCTTAATTCTGTGGAAAGAAAATGCGTTTTAAGGTCCAGCTTTGGGAAGCCAGCTTCTTTTGTCTGATGTACCATTACTGCACCGTCGTAATTTTGTTCTCATAGAATTCTCAGTATTTGTTGTCAGTATCCCATTTGCAAGCACTAGTTTCAAGAATCCTTGCGAAAACTCAGCACTGTAGGTGACATTATTTTACCGATGAGACTCAGAGGGAAGCTGCTGCCCTGGCTGCATACTGCACACGATAAGGCTGGACTCACACCAGCCGGGCCCGCTCAGCTCCTCTCTGGAGCCAAAATATCACAGCTGCCGTCGCGGCTTCTCTTTTGTTATTGGCAGTGACTGCATTGTTTGCTTTCATCTTAAAGGTTTCTTGTGTTAATTTGTGCTCTGTGTGAATTGATAATATCTACTAAAATAAATTTTTGTAGGAAAACCATGACTTGATAAACCAGGGAAAGGTTTTTGTGAGATAATTTAAATAAGATAAATACCAGTTATAAGGTGATCAACATCTGTTTAGTTGCTATATTACCTATGAAAAGGTACAGCTAAAAGACACTCTTATAATCCTTTTTTATTAATTTAGGCCTTATGGTAGTCGCCGTATTTATTTTTGGTTTTCTTTTGACTCTCTAATTGAATAAATCAATTTGCGCGTAGTTTCTCCTGTGATTGATTTTGAACATAAATAACTCCTCTCCTCTCTTTCTCTTCAGAGAATTTAGATTCACGTCAGAAGTTCCTATTCGACTTGATTATCACGGCAAACACGTGTCGATGGATCAGGTCTGGACATTTACCACACTTATACTGTACAGAATTAATGATCTCATTTGTCTTTTCTCATGGTCCCAAGTTTTTTAATTTTTTTTTAAATTTTTTTCCTCTGTCACAATTTATGTAAAAGTTTGAAATGAGGTACAAGGATTTTAAATTTAATTGTTTTAAAAATAAATATTATCTACCTAAGTACCATGTGTAAAATTTTATATAAATTGGGTCATACCCGTTGTCATCGAGTCAGTTCTGACTGTAGCGACCGTATGGGACAGAGTAGAACTGCTCCTAGGATTTCCAAGGAGCGGCTGGTAGATTTGAACTGCCGACCTTTTGGTTGGCAGCCAAGCTCTTAACCACTGTGCCACCAGGGCTCCAATCCAGTCATATGTATTATAAAGTTTTTTTTTCCCTGTAAACATTTTAAGCATTTTAGCTTCACCAGTGAACATTGCTTTGGCTGTCCCAAATAACAGTTGTTTTAAATGTTGAGTCTGTCTTTAATTTTCAGATTAATCTGGCCATTTTTAATTTTATAGGGTACATTAGCTGGGATTTTGATTGGTCTAGCCCAATTAAACTGCTCTGAACTAAAGCTAAAGAGGCTTTTCTATCGGCACGGGTAAGTCCATTTATCATCTGAGGCTTTAAGATCAAGTTACTAAAGTTAGCTTATCATAACTTAAAAATTGAGCTTTCTTGGCTAGCTTACAGAGTGCGGCTGTTTTATAGCACTGTCTGCAAAGATCCCAGCTGTGGAGAGTCCTTCCTGGTTGTTGTTAGGGACCATCGAGTCAGTTCCGACTCACAGCGACGCCGTGTACAACAGAACGAAACACGGCCCGGTCCTGCGCCATCCTCACAGTCACTGCTGGGCTTGAGCCCCTTGTTGCAGCCACTGTGTCAGTCCATCTCGCCAAGGGTCTTCCTCTTTTTCGCTGACCCCCTGCTTTACCAAGCGTGATGTCCTTCTCCAGGGACTAGTTGGGGTCTAGTTTTTATTCAGAGGGAGAAGAAGGAGTTTGAACAGAGGGGCATTCTTCACAGATGGCTGTAGTTTAGGATATTTTTCACAATGTCACAAAGTTGTAGTTTAGTGAAAAGGCTGGAAGTTCACAAGGTAGCTGTTCTTAGTAGCGAAGAACTATGTAGAAATTTGTATACTTTAATACTTTGCCAGATCCTTAGATGTTCAAGAAATAAGAACAGTGAAGAAACACACTCGTATTACCTAAACCTTATGGAAATTATAATTAGAATATATATGTATATACCTGAAAAAAAAAAAACCCGTTGCCTTCGAGTCAATTCCACCTCATGGCGACCCTATAGACAGAGTAGCACTGCCCCATAGCGTTTCCAGGGAGCGGCTGGTGGATTCAAACTGCTGATGTTTTGGTTAGCAGTTGAGCTGTTAACCACTGCGCCACCAGGGCTCCATATATGCGGGTGTCTATATATATACATATATAAAGAGAAGTTCAGATTGGGAGTTAAATGGCTAATTGACATTTCTGTTTGATTTAAAAACTGTTTTGCTGTTTTGGGAACATCTGTTATACTTTTGTCCTTGTAATTTATGTATTTTCTTGCATGTTAAGTAAAAACAAACACACGTATCTAAATCTATAAGTTTCATCTTCTGTCTACACTAATAGTCACTTGCTCCAGTTTGCTAGGTGTGGACAAGTTATTCTCCTACGCCGTCGCCGAATGGCTCAGTGACATCAAGAAGAACCAGCTGCCAGGAATCCTGGGAGGTGTGGGGCCCATGCATTCACTAGTACAGCTGGGTGAGTTCTGTGTTTTTCAATCAAAAGTTGATTGATTTTGCCTGATCAGTAATTCTTAACCCTGTTCGGTTATGTATACCTTTGGGACTCTGCCTGAGGGCCTTCTTTGTGGAAAACCCACACATGTACTCGTACTCAGGAAGCTGCCCAGGGTTAGTGTGGTAGCAGAGGCTGTGAGACAGGCACTCACACTGACTGCCGTGTGTTGGTTGATTCCAGTGCAAGGCCTCAAGGACCTGGTCTGGCTGCCCATCGAGCAGTACCGGAAGGACGGCCGAATCGTCAGGGGTTTTCAGAAAGGAGCTGCTTCCTTTGGCACTTCAACAGCAATGGCTGCCTTAGAACTCACAAACAGAATGGTCCAAACGATACAGGTACTTTCCGTGCACCACGATGAGCTGTACAAAGAAGGGCCACTGTGGAAAAAAGCGAAGGGTTTAGAGTAGATAGTTTTAGTTGTCATGACTTAATACCGTGTTCGGAGTTCCTGGGCGGTGCCAACGGTGAACACGCTCGGCTGCTAACCCAAAGGTTGGAGGTTCGAGTCCGCCCAGAGGCACCGCAGAAGAAAGACTGATGATCTACTTCTGAAAAATCAGCCACTGAAAACTCCGTGGCGCACAGTTCTACTCTGACACACACGGGGTTGCCGGGAGTCGGAACTGACTGGACGGCAGCTGGTGTGGAGCATCGGGCTCGCTCGTTGCTGAGATTCCCAGAGTTAATAATTAACAGACTAAATCTATGGAACACAGTGTCAGATGTGTTTCCCTGTTTCAGATAAGTTATAGCTGTTATGTTAACAGGATTTATTTCTTCACATTTGTATGAAGAGCTCAGTCGTGTTAGGGTTTGTGTTCAGTGTGAAGCTGCACTGGCCTTGCCCCATTGTTCACAGGCTGTGCGTTCTTGACTGTCACGGTAACGTGGATGCTGTCAGTGTACAGAGGGACAGAAAAATCAGCTCCCTCCAGATGTTAGCACTTCATTATGCTGTAATGTCTTGTTTTGAGACGTAATGGATTCTTGTAGAGACTCAAACACGGAGGCAGTGTCTGCTTAGGACATGCCCGCCCCGCGTTCTTCCTCACTCCCTGAGGGCGACCACTGTGGGTGCGGAGCCTCAACCTTCTTCTGACCCATCTCTTACTTTCTAAAAATGCGATCCAGGCCGCAGCAGAGACTGCTTACGACATGGTGTCTCCTGGCACCCTTTCTGTCGAGCCCAAGAAGGTCAGAAGGTTTCCTCATCACCGCCTAGCCCAGCAGCCAGTCGACCTGAGGGAAGGTGTGGCCAAGGCCTGCAGTGTTGTGAAAGAGGTGAGTGGATCCTGGGGCCGTCAGGTCAGACCCAGTGCGCACGCTTCCCCAGCCCAAGAGCGTTTAATGGCGGGACGTTGTTCTGGAGAAGCGCCTGGGAGTAGATGGGAACCGTCTCCAGTAGTGAGCACCTGCCCGAGGTGAGAACAGAGGGCGAGGTGGTGATGATGGGCTCACAAAAAGAGTTTCTCTCTCCACATATGGAAGCATCCAGGGAGTCACAGAACCAGACACCCACACACTCACCTCCTAGACTTAACACACATTCTGATACTCGGCCGAGTTTACTTCGGATTTGTTTAAGAAACACAGCTTTTCAGTTGAATCACCCGCCCGGATCTCATCCCCATCCCTTCACTGCCCTGAAGGTGGAAGTACATGTTTTCACAGTTTTCTTACATAAAGCAAACAAACAAACCAACCCAACCCAATGCCACAGAGTCCATTCTGACTCGTGGTGACCCTGTAGGACAGAGGAGGACTGTCCCACGGGGTTTCCAAGGCTGTAATCTTTACGGAAGCTGATTGCTACATCTTTCTCCAGTGGAACAGTTGTTGGTGGGTTTGAACCGCCGACCTTCTAGCTAGCAGCCGAGCGCTTAACCACCGCGCCACCAGGGCTCCTTGGGAAGAATAAAGGGGAGGTAATTACTAGTCAGAGCGGCCTCTACCGACGTCAGGATGGGGACGGGATCCATGGATGTGGGGCAGAACAGAGTTGTGAAAAGATCCTGGGCCTGAAGGCACGGAAGGGGCTGTTGGCAGCGTGACGGAACAACGGCACTTTGACGTGTGTGTCCACCTTATTTAACCTCTGGCCATCTCTCGGTAAATCTCTGATGCTTACTCTGTGCCCAGTGCGTAATATTAAAGATGGGTGATATTCCAGCATCACAGACGAGGAAGGGGGCTCTGCAAGAAAACTCTTCTCCCCAGCAGACCGGAGCGCGGGGGCAGCGGGCAGGCTGGTCTCCCCAGCAGACCGGAGCGCGGGGGCAGCGGGCAGGCTGGTCTCCCCAGCAGACCGGAGCGCGGGGGCAGCGGGCAGGCTGGTCTCCCCAGCAGACCTGGGCAGCGGGCAGGGTGGTCTCCCCAGCAGACCGGAGCGCGGGGGCAGCGGGCAGGCTGGTCTCCCCAGCAGACCGGAGCGCGGGGGCAGCGGGCAGGGTGGTCTCCCCAGAAGACCGGAGCGCGGGGGCAGCGGGCAGGGTCGGACGTGTAGCTCCCTTTCTGCAAAACTGTGGGCATGAAGATAAGGGGCAAGGGTGAGAGTTAGCGGAAGTGTGGATTGAGATGACAGGTCTGCCCGATTAGGCGGAATCGGAATTCCATGTTAAGAATGTTTTAAAACAGAGGTTCCTAAATAGTGTTAATTATTTCCTTTTTCTTTGAGATGTTAATAATAACTCAAAGATCAAGAGAAAAAGTCTCTTGTGTTTTACAGATACTCTCATCTTTTAGATTGAGGGTCAGCAAACTATATCCCACAGGTGAAATCTGGCCCCTGCCTGTATTTGTTTGGGCGTTCACGCTAAGAATGGTTGTTACATTTGTAAAGGATTGTTTAAAAAAAAAAAAAAAAACGAAAAACTAAGAATATACAACAGAGACTGTATGGCCCATAAATATTTACTGTGTGACCCTTTACAGAAAAAGTTTGCCAACCCCTGCTTCCATAATTCCATTTGACAGTAGTCGGGTAGTCGTGGCGAGGGGGTGGGAATCCGTCTGCCCAGCTACGCCAGGCTCACTGGGTGCGTTATTCCATTCTAACAGTCACAATAGAGGGTGGGCGGTGTTTTTATTCCCCATTTAAGTGACTTGTCTAAGGCCACGCAGCTCGGAGATGGAGCTGAGATTTTAATCAATTTCTGTTGTCTCCAGGCTCGGTGTTGATCATTACACTAGGATAAACTGATACTGTGATAGTCGTATTGTTGTGGAAGTGGGGGCAGGCAGGGCTGGACGAGGTGATGTGGGCTGACGTCTAAGTTATAAGCACATTCTGCGTTGAATTCCACCTCCCCTCTCGGCCGTTCTCTTCTAGGTGGTTTTAGAACGGCAGGTGCTTTTTCACTTTTCCTGCACTTCATGTTCTGCCCGTGGCGTTGCCCGTTTCATGTTCTGCCCGTGGCGTTGCCCGTTTCATGTTCTGCCCGTGGTGTTGCCCGTTTCATCTTTTGCCCACGGTGTTGCCCGTTTCTGCCGCTCTTCTGCGTGGAAATGACATTCTCGCTGGCCCGCCAAAGTGAGGGCAAGGCCTTCATTCCTCCGGAGCACCCCGGGTTCCTCCGAGCTGCCAACCAGCTCGTGTGCTCCAGGGGACTCTGAATCAGACACACTGTGGAGCGTCGACTGTCGTGTGTGCGGCGCTCCCGCTCTGCCTTGGCCGAAACCCGAAACAAACCCGTTGCCGTTGAGTCGACTCCGACTCGTGGTGACCCTGTGCCTGTGTGTTTAGTTTTAAAGCTTAGCAATCCTGACAGGTTTTTTCTTCCCTTCTTTGACCTTTTTTTCACTGTTGTAAACCATACAGACAGCCCAGCCTTTGCCCGTTTAGCACTTGTTGTTCGTAGGGCTCAGTGAAACCATTTACGTCCATCATGCTGTGCGGCATCGCCAGCCCGCACTGCCATGTCTTCCGTCCCCATAAACAGGAACTTACCGCCGGCTCGTTAGAAGAGGGTGAGAAACGTTCCACAAGCCCTGTTTCTAATTATTAAACGACGGTTCCTGCCTCGTGTTCTTAGAACTTTCTCTTAATCCAGCCGGGTTTTCTTTTTAGCCTTTACCGTAATTGAATGTCACACAGTCGTCTTTCCTGATACATAGCCAGTAATTCAAATTAGATTAAAATAATTTTCTGGAGCTTAGTAGAATTAGGTTTTCTTGTCACAGTTGAATCAAAAGAGCCATCGCTGCTTTCCTTCAGTGAATATACTTATTCAAGATGCTTTGCTTGCTAAGTTTGCTTTAACTAGAACGATTAATCTAAAACCAACCAAACCCACTTCTGTCAACTCGATTCTGACCATAGCAACCCTGTAGGACACAGTAGAACTGCCCCATAGGGCTTCCAAGGCCGTAATCTTTACAGAGCAGATCACCACGTCTTTCTCCTGTGGAGTGCCTGGTGGGTTCGAACTGCCAACCTTTCTAAGCGCTTTAACCACTGCAGCACCAGGGCTCCTTAGAATGACTAATAGTACCCAAAAAGCTTCTCCTGGATGATGAGCTATTTCTGAAAGCTTCATGACGGGAAGCTACAGTCTGGCTACATTGTCCACCCAGTAGTGTCACGACAAAATACCAAATCGTGATAATTGCCTCACTTTCCCTCGTAATTGGAGTTTTGTAATAAGAAGCATTATTCTGGGTTATCTCAGAAGCACAGTTGGTCTGGCTGCAGACATCTTGTCGACTAGCTGTAGGGAGAGTGTGTATTACCGGCTAACGTAGCCTTCTCTGACCGCTCACCTCCCTTCTCTCCCCGGCCGGCCCGCCTGCAGGGGTTCACAGACACCGCGCAGACCATTTACGAGACGGCGGCCCGGGAGCACGAGAGCCGAGGGGTGACGGGCGCCGTGGGTGAGGTCCTGCGCCAGATCCCCCCGGCGGTGGTGAGGCCGCTCATCGTGGCCACGGAAGCCACGTCCAACGTGCTGGGCGGCATGAGGAACCAGATCCGACCAGATGTGCGGCAGGACGAGTCGCAGAAGTGGCGCCGCGGGGAGGACTGACCACCGGCGTGGGGGCTCTTCATGAAGGAGCGAGGGTCCTTCACCTTCCTCACGCTCACCTCAGGAACAAAAGCGTTTCTCAGTCACCTACTTCAGCATCAGAACCACACGCACCCCAGACTCCCCCGCTGTAGGGCTGGTGTGGTGGCTGCTCACATGGGTACTCGAGCATCTGCTGCCCGCTCAGGAAATGTTAATTTTATTAAGTGACTGTGTCTCCCCGTTGCAGACGGGACAGCGTCGGGGACCCCCTTTGCCGGCGGCATTTGAGCACTTTTAAAGCACTGTTTTGGTTGCTCGAAGAGCTGATTTTTCTCCAGGTTTAAAAAGAATCACAGCTTCAAAGCTTTCATGGAGAATGAAAGACAGAAGCCACAGGAAGCAAAGCAGATAGGACTGTTAACACGAACGTCAGTGTGGAAGGAGGGCCCTCCTGTGTCGGCCGAGCGTCCGTGCGCCGGAGGGGCAGATATCCCCACCCTCCCGCGAAGTCCGGGGGCCGTGAGGAGAGGAGTGTCGCAGACACTCCTGTGTTGCACTTTACCCTGTACGTGGGTGTGATCCTAGAGTCCCACACGTCACGTGTTCCCTCCTTGCGTCATGTACAAAGTTACACAAAATGTATGCAAGAATTTGGCAAAAGAAGATAACCCAAACGTAACAGCTTCCATTTATTTTAAGTGTAAATGAAAAAGGTGCGTTCTGTAACAAACTGGGGCCCATGTCATTGTATGTCCATTTCAAGCCAGTGCAGTGCAGACTTGTCAGGGATGTGTGGAAAGGGAGACTGGAAGTAGTTTTCACTCTTTTTAAGATTAACCAAAAATCCTCCAAATACACCCTAGTCACCTATTTCAAAGTACCGTGTTTACCTGGTTAACAATGTACATTTTGATAACCTGTCAGGAATGAATAAAGTATTTTTATTTAAAGGTAAAATTGGGTTATGCTTCCCTGAATGTTTTGCTTTCTCAGAGCATATTCGTAGATGCAGTAATGATTTATCCCAAGGCACCTGGGGCACTTTCTCAGAATTGATTTTGGTTGCTAGCAGGAAGCTCCTTACCTGGGCATGAGGAGGAAGCTGTTCCAAGGACTGTCCTCGCTGCAGGGTGACCCTGCAGAAAGGAAGTTGCGTGTCCGTGTGACCCACTGTTGAAAGCTGTGTGATGTGACTCTGACTTCCCACAGTGGAGGTGTCCCCATGGTCAATTTGGGTTTCAGAACTGCATTTCAGTTTAGGGTTTGGAAAAATGAAGTTGAATCAATTTCATTCTCTAAATTTTCTTAAAAAATGCAATATAAATCCAAAAAATTTAAACAAGTTAAATTTATAAGAACTGTGTTAAACAGAATTTAATTTTGTTTTCTCTTCATCCTGGAGAGACGCAGAAGGGCAGCACTCAGAGCGGTCTCCTGGGTAAGCGTCAGGAAGCTGTTTGTCACTGGCCCCAGTTCAGGGACGTCCACGCAGCACAGTCGTTGTGGTTTATTGGGAAGGATGGGTCGCCTTCCAGGGCACGTTCTGGCCACCACAGCCCTCACCACAGAACGCGCTATGTCATCTCCAACAGTTAATCACTGTAAATATGCTGAGTTAAATTACAATCTCTTTCATTTTAAATACACAGTCCATAGGTACACTTATCTAACTTCATTCAGATGTAGTATGGGGAGAGACTCTTCCCCTCTCTTCCTGGTACTCTGAGCTGCTGCTGAACACTTCTGTAACAAATGTCTAAATCCCACTTAAACAGATGGCTTCTTCATGTAATCTCCATGCTTCCTAATCTGTCCTGCCCTCCTGTACATGCCACTGAGAGCTGGGGTTTCTGAACAGAAACCTCGTGTCCCAGCGAGATCCGTCTCCAGGGTCTGTTCACGGCCAGCTTAACCACGGTGCTGTCCCAGGAGCTGCGTATGTAGAGGGCCTGTCCGGGTTGGAGCACCTCCGCACTATTATGTAAGGAGCCCTCAGCTGCTAACCGAAAGGTCACCGGTTCAAACCCACCAGCCGCTCCGTGGGAGAAAGATGTGGCAGTCTGCTTCTGTAAAGATCACAGCTTGGAAACCCTGTGGGGCAGTTCTGCTCTGTCCTTCAGTGTGGGTGAGTCAGAACGGTTTGGTTTGGTGTCTGCAACAACCTTCGGTTGTTGAGGGGACACAGTGACCAGTGCTGGACCTGGAGTCCGATCCTCGGGTTTCAGGTCTGCCACTCAACTCGCAGAAGACTCTGCCAAGACACTCCATCTCTCTGCGCTTCCAGGTCCCTCTCTGTCCATGAAGGGGCTCGCTTAGGACAGAACTCAGCGGGGAGTTTCAAATGATTTGTGAGTGTGTGTGTGTGTGTGTGTGTGTGTGTGTGAACGTGGGTGGGTGTGTGTGAACACAGGTGTGTATGAATGTGGGTGTGTGTGTGAATGCAGGGGTGTGTGAGTACGTGAACGTGGGGGGGTGTGAACATGAGCAGGTGTGTGTGAACATGGGGGTGTGTGATGTGAATGCAGGTGTGTGTGATGTGGGTGTGTGTGTGAGTGTGAACGCGAGTTTGTGATGAAATGCCCTGGGCCCGGTGGGGGGCCTGGAGGGGGCAGGGGAGCTTCCAGGGGAGGTGAAGCTGGAGGGGGCTGGGGCTCTGCAGGCATCTGCGGGGCTCCTAGCGGTGGCCAGGACACGGCCAGAGGCACACACGTGTGTGTGGAGCCCCAGCGAGCTGTCATTGCTAGGGCTCACTGTGGGGGCCAGGGAGGGACAGCCTGGTAGGGTCCCCCAGGGGGCTTGGCTAGCGTATCTCCCAACACAAGCCTCAACCTAGAAATGAGCCCCACAAAGGTCGTCAGGAGGTGCCATGCAAAGCAGGAATCCTGCCCCTCCCCTTAAAAAAAAAAAAACCGTTACCGCAAAGTCGATTCCGACTCACAGCGACCCTATACTAATGATTATCCACCTGCTGGCGCGCACAGCTGCCAATCGCCACCTGGTGGCCGTAGGTGGAAGTGTCCGTCGGCCTTCTGCTCATTGACCACCTGGTGGTATCTGAGCCAGGCGAGGCCAGACAGGAGCACTGTCGACCTGCGGAGGAGAGGTGAAAGTCTGATGAATAGGGGACATTTTCTGAGTAATATTTCAATACATGTTCAAAGGCTCAGCGTTCTTCCAAGAGCTATCCTTTCAAAACGACGCAGAGAATGACAATCCAGGGGTTATGACAGCACCAGAGTCCCTGGTTGGTGCAAATGGTTAACAAGCTTGGCTGCTAACCAGTTCAAGTCCACCCAGAGGTGGCTCGGAAGAAAGACTTGGCAATCTACTGCTGAAAAAATCACTTCCTGAAAACGTTACAGAGCACAGTGCTACTCCGACACACATGGAGTGACCATGAGTCGGAATCAACTCGACAGCGGCTGCTTGAGTTCTTCACGTGATCTTTTCCCCCAGATGTGTCTGTGTGTCTATAAAAACCCATTGCCGTTAAGTCATTCCAACTCATAGGGACCCTATAGGACAGAGCAGAACTGCCCCATAGAGTTTCCAAGGCTGAAATCTTTATGGAAGCAGACAGCCACAGAGTGGCTGGTCGGTTCGAACCGCCCACCTTTTGGTAAGCAGCCCAGCACTTTAACCACTGCACCACCAGGGCTCCTCCTCTTTGTCTATACTCCCCTTTTATAGAACACCACTCAGCAGGGATTAAGTTTAGAGCCCACCCTACTCCAGTGTGACCTCATTAACGTATCAAAAGAAACCCAACCCGATTTGCAGACAGAGTCACAGTCCCAGGGCCAGGGGTTAGGACTTCCACATTTGGGGGGCGGGGGGAAGACACAACTCAGTCCATAACACCACTGGTCAACCCTTGCACCCCTGAAAGGGAGGCCGCCCTACCTCTGTGCCCCTAGCTATGACGCATCCCGAAGCGCACGGCACACCTAGACAAAAACCGAGGCGGAGTCCAAGCCCATCTTGGGGCACGGTCCGCGATACCGCGAGAAAGCAGTCAGACTCAAAATGCGGGCCATCCCACAGGACAGCTGACCCGGTTTCTTATATTAATCAATGGCATTAAACTAAAGAGAGGGATTCTACATTAAAAGACCCTTAAAAGAGACTTCAGGGACGGAAGCACATACTATGAGTGGACTTTGTTTGAATCCTGATTTAAATAAATCTACTGTAAAAAAGATTTTTTGCACAGAGCAATTTAAATGTGGACTGGGTATTGGATGATATTAAGCCTTGACTTACCATCAGAGTCCACTGGACCCAATTTTCATTTCTTAGTACGTATTTTGAGCAGTTCTAACAATTTGTAAGGATTGATAGTTTTATTCTTAGAGGGCTTCCAACGAACAAAGAAAAAAATTACTTATTGTTTTAAAAAAATGAAACAATAGCCATTCTACCTCACAATTACGATATGGGTCCAGTGCACAATTTCTTAAACATAACACATGTCTGCCGCCATATGGAATCTTTGGGATCTTATTTTCCTAGTATCTTGAAATATTTTGCTATTTCATCATCCTAAGAATGATTCCATTATTACTCGTCAATTATTCCCAATCGTGCTAAAGGAGACTAAAATAACAAGAAAGCAAGAATTATGGAATTGCCGAGGAGGACAATGCAACAGTGAAGTGAATCATCACCACTGCACCATCCTCGCACTTCACGCTGCATGGCCCAGAGCAGTGCCTTTCAAGAAGGTATACAAGATATCCGGAGATAAGCTTTTTATTTCTAGCCACTTTCATTGATGTTTTCTTTTTGTCTTTAGGAATTTATTATAGCACTCTAGTGGTGCAGTGGTAAAGAGCCTGGCTAACCAAAAAGGCAGCAGTTTGAATCCACCAGCCACTGCTTGGAAACCCTATGGGGCAGTTCTCCTCTGTGCTAGATGGTTGCTATGAGTCAGAATCAACTCGACGGCAGTGGGTTTCATTGAACAGAGTTGAGAATTCAGAAATTCTCATTTTCCGCCCATAACACTAAAGAGGAGGCAGTTGACAGAGGAAGACATTTCACAGTTATTAGACAGTCAGTAGATGGGTGCAGAGGGACAGGGCTCGGCACTCTATCTAGACATTGATGACATCTGTCTAGACATTGATGACATCTGTCTAGACATTGATGACGTCT
>NW_004443981.1:16312551-16319622 GCF_000243295.1 Trichechus manatus latirostris
GACATTGATGACGTCTATCGAGACATTGATGACATCTGTCTAGACATTGGTGACGTCTATCGAGACATTGGTGACATCTATCGAGACATTGGTGAAGGTAATGAGAGCACATGTAAGAGAATTCTCGGGGAATCTTCAGGTGACCAAGTCCTACATGGATTTTCTCAAGCATCGGTGAGTGAACGGTATATTCCTGAGGGCAAAAAGAAAACAAATTCTCATCCAAATCCAGTTAGTCCTTCAACAGGAAAGATTCCATCACTAGATACTTTGCAGTAAGAACCTGGTCCATCCTATTTTTCTAAGAGGACATGTGGCCTTATTCGTTCATCTTTGTTTTATCTTTATGAATAAATCTTACTTGATACGGTTCATAAGTGGACAGCCGACGAAGGCAGGTGTGTCTGCAAAGATATTAGAAGGAAGTCGAAAATGCCCGACTTAAAACATTCCTGTGGTTGATCATTCTCATTGCTGTCTATAAATCAAAAAGTGAAAATGTTTTGCAATTATGGAGCAAAGAAGATGGCTGTCCTCCCTTCAACAAAACTGTAACTGTCTAAGATTTCAAAAGAGGTTTCCAAATATTGCGTTTCGACAATACAAGTGCAAGAAGAACAATGAGAAGCAATGAAAAGCTAGGGCCTATTAGGGATGGATTTGGACCCTGAGAGCAGTATTTATGAGATGGATGTGTTAGGGGTAGATTATCCACTGGGCAAGGTAAGCATGGTGCTTACCCTCCTTACCAGATCATCTGTAGTGAACAATTTCATATGGGTTTCACCACATCAAAGGTGTGTTCACTATCAAATCAAAGAAATTGTTCATTACAGATTACTAAGTAAGCACAAGTAAACCTGCGCTTAGCTTGCTTACTGGGTCCTCCACCCCTGTCAGGGGTTGTACATTTGAAAACAGGCTTTGTTTCTGTAGGAAGGCACTGGGGGGTTGGGAGAGAGACAGATGTCAGCCGTATCTAGAAGAAGAATCTTTGACGTGGTGAAAAAATGTGAAATGGTTCACTGCAGATGATCTGGTAAACAAGGTAAGCACCGTGCTTACTCTGCCTATTGGATAATCCACTCCTGGATGTGTGCCAGGTTCATGAATGACAGCGACCAGCAGCTGATTGCTTATAAAGAACATTGCCCATGTACCTTCAAAACCAGGAATATGGAATAAAACTTTGGTTTGCTGTGTTCACATTCTTATTAAAATTTCTAATACAGTTGTGTTTGACTCTTCCTTTACTCTTACTTCTGTAAAGTATTTGCCAAATGACTTAAACGTTGTCAGTTGCTGTCAAGTAGCTCCAACTCGTGGTGACCCCACGTACAACAGAACGGACACTGCCCAGTCCTGCGCCATCTTCACGATCCTTCACTATATGCAAGTCCATTGCTGCAGACACTGTGTCTTTTGAGTACCTTCCAACCTAGGGGGCTCATCTTCCAGCGCTACATCAGACAGTGTTCTGCTGTGATCCACAGGGTTTTCATTGGCTGATTCTTGGAAGTAGATTGCCAGGTCTTTCTTCCTAGTTTGTCTAGTCTGGAAGCTCCACTGAAACCTGTCCACCATGGGTGACCCTGCTGGTATTGAAATAATTGTGGCACAGCTTCCAGCATCACAGAAACACACAAGCCATCACAGTATGACAGACTGACAGATGGGTGGTGGGACTTAAACATAAAGCAAGCAAAGTGTCCATTGGGCCCAGATGGCCAGCAGTGCCATCAATGGTGTAAGGCGTAGTGATGGCACTGCAGACTCTAAGGAAATGGTCTTCTTTCTTGAGATGCGTGTTATTTGTGGGACGTGAAATGACAAGAGGTCAGTGATTGGCTCACTCTCCACAAAAAGGGGACTGGGGATAGATCAAACAGGCCAGGCAAAACAAGGATGGCTGTCGTGGCTGAACGGTGGGTACGGGCGGGCTCGCGTTTGTTCCCTCTTGTGAGCGTTGGACGTGTCCGTGATAGAAAGGTTTTTAAAACGAATAGGAGAAAGAGAATACTGCAGCAACTGGGTATCACTGGATGCAAGCTGGAGCACAAAGAGCATGCCCCAGTCAGAGCGTAAGGCTCAGCCACCTCCACACACCGCTGTCAGCAGGAAGCCCGGAGGCCGTAAACCCCAACCCCTCCGAGGCCCCAGGGCCCAGCCCCCCACCCAAGTGTGTGTTGTGGCAGGAGGGGCTCCGGCCCACTGGGTTGTTTCCAGCTGAGTCTTCGCTACACTGCCCAGTAGACTGGCCTGGGCCTTGGCAAGGTGTCTGAGACCAGAGCAGACGGAATCGAGCTCTCCTGCTGGCAGAGCGCTGGCGCTATCGCCTCTGGGAGAGGCCTGTCTACTCCCCGGGGGGCGGTCATGCAGGGGACTCCCAGCAAAACTGGCCAGGACCCCTCAAGTGACCAACCAGTCCCTCTCCCGGGGCTGAAGGCACAGACTCAGCAGCCCGATGCTGCAGCCCCGGCCGGGCAGCAGTCCCTGCAGCCAGCGGGGCCTCTTCCCGGAGGCAGGTCAGGCCCACGAGGCCCAGGGCCTCCCCATCCCAGCTGCAGCGCAGCCGAGGCCAAGCGCGCTCCTCCATGCCCGAGGTCGGTGGAAAATGCCCAAAGTGGGGCTAGAGGGCTTGTCTCTCTCCTTGCCCGGGAAGGAAGGAATGTTGCGCCGGAGAAGCTTCCACCACGAGGCTTGGATCCCCTGCAGGCTCCGTCCATGACATCCTATTTAACCTCGGCCCGTGGTTTCTCTCCTTGTCCACCCTCGACTATAAACACGACCCCAGGGCTGGTCCGGGATGGGCAATGTTATGGACACTTGTTCCCTCGCTCACTTACTCCACACACGTGTGTTAAGTAACCTAAATATGGTGCCAGATGCTGAGCCAGGTGCCGAGACTGAAAACGACAAGGCGGACAGTGCCGGGGGGACGGTGGGGTCTCAGAGCCTCGTAGATGGGGCACTGCCCAGCCCTGTGCCAGGACCAACCCCATGGGCCCGGCCCAGCAGGTGCCTCTCCTCACCCACGACCGAGGTGGGGACCCCAGCCAGGCGCAGAGAAGGCAAAACAATCCCGCGTGCAGGCGCCTGTGTGTGTCGGTGTGCCGGGGAGGGAGGCCGTGCAGATGTGGTGAAGTCACCTGTGCAAAGCTACAGGTCCCTTGCCGGGGCAGGGCTAATTCAGTGGCAGAATTCTTGCCTTCCATGCAGGAGACCTCAGTTCGATTCCCGGCCAATGCACCTCGTGCGCAGCCACCACCGTCTGTCAGTGGAGGCTTGCATGCTGCTAGGATACTGAACAGCTTTCAGCAGAGCTTCCAGACTAAGACAGACTAGGAAGAAAGGCCTAGCAACTTACGTCCAAAAATCAGCCAACAAAAACCCTACGGATCACAACAGTCTGATCCTCAACCGATCACAGGAATGACGCAGGACTGGGAAGGGTTTCTGTCCCTGTGCATAGGGTCGCCATGAGTCGGGGGCCGCCTTGACAGCAGCTTCCACCAATAACAAGCTGGATCGTGGAAGTAGTTAACACGCTGGGATGCTAACCAAAAGTTTGAAGGTTCGAGCCCACCCGGAGGTGCCTCAGAAGAAAGGCCTGGCAACCTGCTTCCAAAAAATCAGCCATTGAAAACTCTATGGTGCACAGTTCTACTCTGACACACATGGGGTCACCATGAGTCGGGGCCGACTCCGGGGAGCTAACAACAACAAGCTCCGTTGCCACCTTGACACACATTACCTAATCCCTTCCGCACACCACAGGGCACTGCCTTTGTGCTGGGTGACACTCGCGGGCTGCCGTTCTCAGGCCTGCTCTGGAATGAGCAGACCAGCCCAGCACAAGGCACATGCTGAGTGTCTGCACTTGGGGCGCAATCTCCCCCTTCCCACCCTTTTCACCCCCAGGAAGTCACCCACTGCCTGGGCTACCAACTGAATTCAGCAAATACTGTTCTTGTGAACAGCGGACCCAGATTCCCAGCTTGAATTAGGATGTTTCCCCGGCAGTCGAGGCTGTTCACAGATGAATTTAAATGTTGCTTAAAAGCAGAGAAGCTTGAACGCAAGCTGGACCTCTCTATTCTGCGGAGACAAGAGTGCCGGGGCTGGGCCAGGCTGGGGTCATGGAGCCTCAGCCGAAGGATCTGTAGTTAAACTTTAATCAACCTACATCCCTTCTGAGTTCTCCCGGCCTGGTTTTCCGCCCTTTCTAGGTCCTACACGGGAAATAGACTCACTTTCCGTTTAACCCCAGCCCCCAGAGGGGCCTGACCCTGGCAGCAAGGGACTTAGGCATCAGGGAGCAGAGACGGACCGCAACAAACAGTGGTTAGGGTTGCTGTGACCTTTTTCTTTCCCTTTGCTAATTGTGGTAAAATCTACGTAACATAAAATGTATCATTCAGCCGTTTGTGAGTGCACGGCTCAGTGGCGTTAGTACACTCACCATGTTGTGTAACCATCACCATTATCTACTTCCAGATCTTTTTAACCTTCCCAAACAGAAACTCCGTGCCATTGAACAATGACTCCCCAGTCTCCTCTCCTTCCAGTCCCTGGTGATCACTAGTCAACTTTCTGTCTCCATGTCTTTGCCTATTCTGTTGCTGAGGCTCCGACTCAGGGCGACCCCAGGTACGGCCGAACAAAAGGCTGCCTGGTTCTGCATCATCTTCAGATGATTGGTGTGCTTGAGCCCATCGCTGTGCCCATTGTGAAGTGCCTTCCAACCTAGGGGCTGGTCTTCCAGCACTCTATCAGACAATAGTCTGTTATGACCCATAAAGTTTTCACTGGCTGATTTTGAGAAGGAGCTCACCAGGCCTTTCTTCCTAGTCTGTCTTAGTCTAGAAGCTCCATTGTAACCTGTCCACCATGGATGACCCTGCTGGTATTTGAAATACCTGCGGCTTAGCTTCCAGCACCCTGGCAACACGCAAACCACCACAGTACGACAGACGGATGGTAGATTCCACTTATACGAGGTATCTAGAATTGCCTGAGGAGCCCTGTGGCGCAATTGTTAAACATTCGGCTGCTAACCGAGAGGTCGGCAGTTTGAACCCACCAGCCACTCCACAGGCGAAAGATAAGGCAATTTGCTTCTATAAAAAATTACAGCCCTGGAATCCCTATTGGGCAGTTCCACTCAGTCCTACAGGGCTGCTATGAGTCGGACTGGAGTGCCTAGGTGGCATCATAACAACGCTCGTCCTTCCGTGTCTGACTTGTTTTACTCGGCGTAGAGTTTTCAACGGTCATCCATGTTGTAGCGTGTGTCAGAGCTCCATTTCTCTTTATGGCTGAGTAATACTCCACTGTGTGTATGTATACACCACATTTTGGGCATCCATTCATCTGTTAACGGACATTTGGGTTGTTTCCACCTTTTGGCTATTGTGAATAGTGTTGCAGTGAACATGGGTGTACAAATATCTGTTTGACTCCCTGCCTTCAATTCTTTTGGGTATATACCTAGGAGTGGACTTGTTGGGTCATATGGTAATTCAATGTTTAATTGTTTGAGGAACTGCCAAGCTGTTTTCCACAGCGGCTGCACCATTTTACATTCCCAGCAGCAACGAGAGGAATAGTGACAAACCCAGTGGCACACAACCCAGCAATTTCACTCCTAGGTATACACACAGGAGAACTGAAAGCAGAAGATACTTGTACACCAATGTTCATTGCAGCACTGTTCACAATAGCTGAAAGGTGGAAGGAACCCAAGTGTCCATCAGTAGATGAATGGATAAACAACATGTGGTATATACATACCACGGAGTATTATTCAGCCATAAAAAGGACTGAAGTTCTGATACATGCTACAACATGGCCTGGCCCTGGCCCTCTAAGACACATTTTCCTGCACTCTCCCCCATCACTCACTTCCATCAAGCCAAACTGGCCCCCTGACCCTGCCTGGAACACTGCCCTGCTCGTCCCTCCACTGGAAACGCTCCCCCAGAAACACACCTGGCCAGCACCTCACCCCCTTAAGACCTTTATTTCAGTGGGGGCAACATGACAACCCTGATCCCAGCTAGGCTCCCCACCCGCCTTGCCCCAGCCTATGTTTTTACATAGCAGTTATCACCTTCTAACATACGAACGGAGCAAGGTGGTTCAGTGGTCAAATTCTCACCTCCCATGATGGAGAATCGGGTTCTATTCGTGGCCAGTGCACCTCATGCACAGCCACCACCCATCTGTCAGTGGAGGCTTGTAGGTTGCTATCATGCTGAACAGGTTTCAGCGGAGCTTCCAGACTAAGGCAGACTAGGAAGAAAGGCCTGGTGGTCTACTTCTGAAAATCAGCCAAAGAAAACTCTATGGATCACAACAGTTCAATCTGCAACTGATCATGGGGATGGTGCAGGGCTGGGAGGCAGTTCATTCCATTGTGCACAGGATTGCCATGAGCTGGGGGCCGCCTAGTGACAGCTAGCAACAACATACAAAAGAATTCACTGATTTATCGGACGGTGTTCTTCTCGGTCTGCCTCCCCAGCTAGAATGAGGACAGGGACCTCTGTTGGTTCTGTTCACTGGGGAGTTCAGAAAGTGGTCAATAAAGGGATGAAGAGATGGAACGTATGAAAGAAAAGCTAAGAGACTTTCAACTTTCATCTACCAGGGATTTCAAAAGGAGAAAAATAGAGGAGAGAAAAAGAAATTAAACTTCCCAGAATGGAAGAAAGAATAAGTTCTCACCTGAAAGAGTATACCAAGTCCTGAGAGGGATTAAAACAAAACAAAAACGAAATCAATTTTATCCAGATTGTATGAAGAACTCTCAAAACTCAATAAGAAAACACACACAACAATTTTTTAAATGGTCAAAAGATTTGAGTAGACATTTCACCTAGGAAAATATACGAGTGGCAAATGAGTACATAAAAAGATGCTCAACATGGTTAGTCATTAAGGAAATGCAAATTAAAACCACAGGAGATACTTTGCACCTATTAGAATGGCTAGAATTGACCACACCAAGTGTTGATGACGATGTGGAGGAACTGGAACTCTCATATACCGATTAGAATGGCTAGAATC
>NW_004443981.1:16320041-16350181 GCF_000243295.1 Trichechus manatus latirostris
GATTAGAATGGCTAGAATCGACCACACCAAGTGTTGATGACGATGTGGAGGAACTGGAACTCTCATACACTGCTCACGAGAATGTAAAGTGAAACAACCAATTTGAAAAACCGTTTGAGAGTTCTTAAAAAATTAAATATGCATTACCATGTGATCCAGCCATTCCACTACCAAGAGGAAATATACGTTCACACAAAAATCTGTGCACAAATGTTCACAGCAGCTTGATTTGTAATCACCATACCTGTACTCATACCCGTTACCATCCAGTCGATTCCTATAGCGACCCTACAGAAGTAGAATTGTCCCATGGGTTTTTGGAGTCTGAGTGTTGAGCAGACTTTCCAACGCAGCTGCAGGGGGAGTAGTGAACCGGCAAATGCACTGTACACAAGGAGCAGATGGGATCAGACTGCAGACGGTCAGGACGTGGAGGACAAGGATGGCCATCCCTGTTTGGCTTCCTGCCAAGCTGCAGAACCAGCCCCCGAGGTCGCCCTGGAGGACTATAGAGTGAAAACTTCCAGAAACAGGAGAAATCTGTAAAGAAGAAGGTCTCAGTTTCTTAGTGCTGCTATAACAGAAGTGCAAGAGGGTGGCTTTCATGAACAGAAGTTTATTTTCTCACAGCTTAGGAGGCTGTTGGTGTTAGGTGCCATTGAGTAGGTTCTGACTCATAGTGACCCCATGTACAACAGAAGGAGACACACCCCGGTCCTCTGCCATCCTCACAATCGTTGCTGTGTTTGAGCCCATTTTGCAGCCACTGTGTCAATCCATCTCTTTGAGGGTCTTCCTCTTTCTCACTGACCCTCTCCTTTACCAAGCATGATGTCCTTCTCCAGGGACTGGTCTGAATTCAGGGCACCGGCTCTCAGGGAAGGTTCTCTCTCTCTCTGCTCTGGGGGAAAGACCTTGTCTTGGTTTCTCTAGCTGGCCATCCTTGGCGTTCCTGGGCCTGTAGACTGGTCTGTCTCCATGATCTTCAAATAGCATTGGTCTTCCCCGTGTCTGCTTTCTTCCATGCCTAATCTGCTCTTTCATATCTCAAAAATGAGTGGCTTAAGACATACCCCAAACTAAGAAGGCCTCACTAACATAACCAAGAAAATCCTACTTCCAAGCAGGATCACATCCACAGATACAGGGGTTAGGATTTACAACACATATTTTGAGGGGACATAATTCAATCCATAGCATTTGCTATCCTCTGGGACAAGCCCCTGCCGAATCGGGAAGACAGACAAGCACGCAGGCAGCAACAAGAAAGTGAAAAGAAGGCCAGAGGTGGGAGGAGGTCGGGCACGGGGCGGGGGGTCACAAAGGCTAGGAGACAAGGGCCCAGAGGGTCGGGGATTTCACAGAGGGAGCTAAGCTTCGGGTGTACGTCCACCAGACAGTCACGCCCCTCTGTTTACATGTGAGGTCTGGGCAGGGCCGGTGACGCAGGCAGGCCGGTACCCTGCTGCCTAGCACCTCAGAAATGTGTGTTGATGTGGTTGTGTTAGATTACCACGGTTTAGGACGCTGGCCCCAATGTCAGCCGCCGCCCCCAACAGCCTCTGTGCTCACAGATAACCTTCGGCTTCCTTCCCGAGGTTTCGAAGGTCTGCACACCACCGTGACTGGCTGGTCAAACCAAAACCAAACCCACTGCCGGCGAGTGATCCTGACTCATAGCAACGCTGTAAGACAGAGAAGAACTGCCCCATAGGCTTTCCAAGGCTGTGATCTTTATGGAAGCAGACTGCCACATCTTTCTCCCATGGAGCGGCTGGTGGTTTGGAACTGCCAACCTTTCGGTTAGTGGCCAGGTGCTTTAACCACTGCACCACCAGGCCTCCTTGACTGGCTGGTATTAGGGGCGAAAAGACAACATGCCCTGCATCTGATCCTCAGGTAGGAGAGATGGAGCTTAAGTAGCTACGGGTGTGTAGTTTAAAAAGCTCCCTTGATGTTCAAGAAAGCAGAGAGAGAGATGTAGGGAAGAGGGTCAGCCAGATGGCCCCTCCCGGAGGGCAGGACTGTAGGCCCCACGAGAGCCCACCACTGTCTTCAGCCTGGAGGCTGAGAAACTTGAGGTTCTCAGTGCATCCAGAGTTGATCTTGCTCAAGGGGCCCGACTCATGCTGAATAAACTCACAAGGAAACCAGAAGGCCAATTCATTCACTTTCCTTTCCAGCAGCTGCTCATGCCTGCCACGCAGGGCGCACGCTGAAATGCCTCAGTCATGCACGAGTTCAACAAGGACTTCACAAGCACCGTGAATCCAGGATTTAGCCCACTGTGGGCAAAGCAGCACAGCCACAGGAGGCAGAGATCCAGGAGCAGGAGGCAGGTTGTGCAAAGAGCTTGGCGTCAAACACGCTGGACTTCAAACACTGGCCACCATTTATTGGGCAGGTGACTTTGCGTAGATGACTCAACCTTCCTCTTTCCTCACCTGTGAAATGGGCATAATGACAACATCCTCTCACGGGGTTGTTAAAGAATTCAGTGGGACTACATACGCGAAGGGCTGAGCTTTATTTATTTGAAGTGGCCGTACCACATAATGGTTAAGGGGACAGGCTGGGGAATCAGACAGATCTGGGTTTAAATCCTAACTCTGCCACTTACTAGGTATATGACCTTGGACCAGTTGTGTATTTTTTCCACTAAACCTCAGTTTGCTCATTTGTAAAATGGGAATAAAAATTCTGATAGGGTCTAAGAAGTAAACAAGATAACGTATTCAAAAGACTGCGAATTTCTAGCATAAGCACAGGACAAACGGTGTGATTAAGAGTAATGTTAAAAATTGTCTGTGATTATATTCAAATCAGCGGTACAGATACTAAGAAGTATGCAAACTTCGTACAAACTTCTTTAATGAGATTACAGGTCAGGAGGCCAAACAGCAAAAAAAATTAATCCCTGCAAATTTATCATTAAAAGCTTGTCTGAGGAGGCAGGCCTCTTAGCTCAGGCTAGTTTCACGCCCATATTTTCTGAGGAGTTTCCAAAATAATGTGTCATTGATGTGCAACCAAGCAAAAACTCAGGCCTGTCTCAATACTGCGAAGTCATGCTCCCAGGTGTAAGACAAGCAGCCCGTCTGAGCTACACTTCTTAGTCTATGCGTGCAACCAGGGAGCCAATACTGCCTTTTGGTTTAACTAATTTACACTGATGTATCCACCTGCAAAGGATACAAATCACTTCTCTCAATTGGAACTGTCCCTTTGATTTATTCTTCCCACCCACACTGTCAATTTTAAAATGGTTTAGGAGAGGAGCCCTGGTGGCTCAGTGGGTAAAGCGCTCAGCTGCTAACTGAAGGGTCAGCATTTGAACCCACCAGCCACTCCGCGGGAGAAAGATGTGGCAGTCTGCTTCTGTAAAGATTTACAACCTTGGAAACCCTATGGGGCAATTCTACTCGGTCCTAATAAGGTTGCTATGATTTGGAATCGACTCCAGGGCAGCGGGGTTTGGTTTGGGTTTTTATCAGGGAAGAGTAATCTTGAATCTCAATTAAAAAAAAAAAAAATCAACAAACCTTTCTATTTCTTCAAGCAAATTCAACCGGCCTAAAACAAATGCATCCCCTTACTACCCTCAACCTGTCGTCAACCACATCGCTGGCTATTTGATCCCAACCAAGGGGAAAAGGCAGTGCTGCCCGGGACAGCTTTGCCCTGACTGCTCGTTAGAGGCCACAGAATAACAGACTGGAATCAACTGCTCAGTTATTTGGCTCTTGCTCTACTGGAGCCAAGTATGCCCAAATTTCAGGGTGGATTCTGGACACATTTTTTACAAAGTCTCAGCAGAAACTTTTACACAAAATCTAAGTTTCTGAAAGAATGGGAGAGTTTCTGCAATAACCTCTAATTGAACTAAAACGGGAGACGTTCATTTTCAACTGGATGGATTGGAATCACATGAACATCTGCTTTTGTGTATATAGAGTTGGAGAAGTGGATGCAAAGAATGGTAGCCCGATGTGATGCTTATTTGGGCGATTAATAGTGGAGTACTAAAGATCTCAGGGTACTTTTCAGCTCAGGAAAGCAGAAAGAGGGGCGAGGGTCCACCAGAAGATGGAGACCCTTCCAAGTTGGCCTTCGGGAGGCAAGGAAGCCTTAAGGGGCAGTGGAGAGCGGGCGGGCGGTGCGCCTGTATCTTAGGGGAAGTGGGAGTGAGAGGCGGAAGTTAGCATTAGGGGCCCCGGTAAGCCAGGCCTGGAGTGGCAAACTGGGTGTTCTCCTCTTTAGAGAACGGGGAGCCACCAACGTGGATAGGAGAGACCAGCTGCACACCTGACTAGCAGGTGTGCAGGCGGGTGCAGGCGAGTTGGCCGAGGCGGGCGGGTGAGCCACGGCTCTGTATGCGGTGACTTGCCGAGTCCCGGGCTACAGCTTATCGGGGTCACGGTCACCGCGGCCATTCAGACCCGAGTTTCGGAGGATACAAGGCGGCACTCGGGGTGAGAGGCCTACACCCCGGAGTCCTCACCCACTTCCAGGCCTAGGTTCCCTTTACTCGGGGACCTAGGGATTAGGGCAAAAACAAGCTCCCCGAGCTTGGCGCGTGCCGCCGGCGCAAGCGCAGCGGCCTCCTCCTTCCCTGGTACCAGTGCTCTGTGGGATCTGCCCGCGGCTGAGAGCGGAGCGACCTCCCCTTGGCCGGGTCAGCGGACACCGCGGCCAGGCCGGGGCCGGCGGGGGAGGGGAGCCAACCGCCATCTTCCCCCGGGGCGCTCAAACCGACAAAGCTGGACCCACGCCCACCCTGGCCGCTCCCGCACTCGCGAGACACCGCGCGAGTCCCGACCCCTCGCCGCGAAGACTTCTGGGAAAGGCAGAAAAGGGGAGGGAAGGAAGCCGGGACCCGGGGCTGGGGCGGGCAGAGGCCGCGAGTGGAGCCTCCGGAAGCAGAAGGGGCGGGGAAAGACGCGATTGACGCGCACTAGGGCCAATGACGGGTGAGCTCGGCCGGGCCTCCGGCCAATGGGCCGCGCCGCCTGGCGCGGGGGCGGACGCTGGCCGAGGGTAGCTTGAGCGCGGCGGCGGCGTTGTTCAGTCAGAGCGAGAACGTTCCAGAGGTGAGTCTAGTGGCAGGGCGGCGGTCCGCGCCCTCCGCCCTCCTTGCGGGCTCCGCTGGGCTGGCCGCCCCGCCTCACAGCGCTCTGTCCGCAGGTCGCCAGCTCCGGCGCTGACGGGTGTGGACCCCGGACGTCGCTGGGACTCCTCCCGCGCTCGGCGGCGGCACCGGCCCGCCCGCTCCTCGCCTGCCCGTTCGCCTCCGCCTCGGACCCCGGTGACCACGCGCCGCACTTCATCCCAGTCCCGGGCGAGCAGCGTTGGGTTTATGTCTTTATTTGACGAAAACGGTGAGTCCGACGGCGGCGGCGGGAGATGGCGGCCACACAAGATGGCGACGGCCGCCGCGTGACCCCGCGCGTGTGGCGCAGTTTCGGCCGGCGCGGGGCTGACTCAGGGCCGCTGCTGCATTTGTGAGTCATCGCCCGGGGGGGGGGGCCGGCGGCACCGGCCCGCGCCGCCCCCGGTCCCCCGCCGGCCCAGACCCTGCCGCGGGACCGGCTCCAGAATGCGGCTCCGGGGCGGCCTGGAACTGCCCTTTCTGCCCCGCAGGCAGCTCGGAGCCGCCGTAGCCATGGGGACAGGAGCGAAGGTTAACTGCGCATAGAACTTTGTCTGCAGCTGAAGGGGCGGGGGGCGAGCGCGGGCCTTGGGTTCCCTTCCCGTGAGGCCGCTCACGTTATGGGAACGCGCCTTTGAAGTGAGCAGCTGTTGCCGAAGGAACCGTGTAGCTGTTTACCGTGGACAATTCCGAAGCTTCCGGTTTGAAAGTCCTGGCTGGGGGAGGGGAGGGGGTTGAGAAGCTGTGGGTGCGATCTCGGCCGGGGGCGGGGCGGGGACAGGGCTTTGTGTTTTTCAGCGATCGTTGGAAGTCTGGTGGCTCCACAGAGCAGACCATTGATGTGCTGGTCGAGTTTGCTCAGATATAAACCCACAGCAGCTCTGAAACAGCTTAGTTTGTGTTTTTTGTTACTAAGTCAGGCAGTTTCCCTTCTAGAGTCACATTGTAGGCCAAACGGAGGCATTTTATGTTGCTGCACTAGTGCTCTGTTAGAGGAGAATAACGTGAGCTGTTGTGCACATTAACCCGCAGAAGGGGCTTTTTACCACAGGAGAGTTGGGTGCAGTTAATCAGGATGCGAAGGGAAGTGTTTTCTTTGTGCAGGAAACATTTTAAACTTGGGGGGTTTTGTCTTCCTTTTTCTCTTTCAGAGCTGTTGCGCAGCCACTGGTACCTGTATTGGGGAAACATAGCATACAAGCAAGAAGCTTACAGCCTCAGTGGCGAAAATTTTTTCATGTCAGAGACCGAGAACTCTTGCAGTCGTTTATGTCATCCCTTCTTCTCCAGACAGAAGATACCAAAAAGTTGCAATCAAAGATCTCTTCATCTTATTGATAAAGCTACTAATAAGCCAAAATGTCTGTCAATGTCAACCGCAGTGTGTCAGACCAGTTCTATCGCTACAAGATGCCCCGTCTGATTGCCAAGGTAATAGGGTTTCGTTTCTATTTCAGTAGGAAGTCAGAAGCTCTTCTCGTAGATCTTAAGAGACTACACCTAACTGGTTAGGCAGTGTGAAATTAAAATTTTTATTTCCTTTAGGTTGAGGGCAAAGGAAATGGAATCAAGACAGTTATAGTCAACATGGTTGACGTTGCAAAGGCGCTTAATCGGCCTCCAACGTGTAAGTAATGTGTCTCTGAGAAGTCTAAAAAGGCATATTATGAAGTGTTTGATGTGCTTGAATTCTGTGCTAGTTAATTAGCATAAGGATTAATGGAACCTTCGGCTTAAAAGTGACTGACTTATTGGTTGCTACTAGTAATGTAACCTAAAAATAGTCATAGTTATGTAAACGTGGGTGGGTAAAGATTAATTTTGTTAACTGTAAAGAGAGCCCTGGTGGTCTAGTGGTTAAGCTCTTGGCTGCTAACTGAAAATTCTGGTTCAAACCCACCAGCAGCTCCAAAGGAGAAAGATGTGGCAGTCTGCTTCCATAAGAATTACAGCCTTGGAAACCTTATGGAGCAGCTCTTCTTTGTTCTTTAAGGTTGTTATGAGTCAGAATCAACTTGACAGCAGTAGGTTTGGTTTTGGTAATGAATCAAAATTTTTTTCAAATAGATCCCACCAAATATTTTGGTTGTGAGCTGGGAGCACAGACCCAGTTTGATGTTAAGAATGACCGTTACATTGTCAACGGATCTCATGAGGCGAATAAGCTGCAAGACATGTTGGATGGATTCATCAAAAAATTTGTTCTCTGTCCCGAGTGTGAGAATCCTGAAACAGATCTGGTGAGTACTTCTTAGGTTTTTGCCAATAAAATAAAAAGCTACATATCTCTTTTGTGGTTAGTCTTGGTGATATCACCAAATCACATTCTTGGGGTGGCGGAACAGAATTAATTGGAAATAAACATAAATCGTCAAATTTTGGAGATATTTCCATATCGAGCTTTGTTTTTTAATAGATCATTTTGTGGAAATAGTATTTCTGGTCTATCGAACTGATGTTTTAGATGTTTTCTGAGGGTTATATGTTTTCATTCTTTGTTGTTCACAGTAGAATTGTCATATTTTATGGGTGACATACTTTTTTTTCCTCTTTTTGGCAGCATGTCAATCCAAAGAAGCAAACAATAGGTAATTCTTGTAAAGCCTGTGGCTATCGAGGCATGCTGGACACACACCATAAACTCTGCACGTTCATTCTCAAAAACCCACCTGGTAAGTCTTCATGGTGACTTTTCTAAGATCTTAATGTAAAGTAACCGATTGTTGGAAACAAAATGGAAGTTTCTTTATTCTAGAACTAGAATGTAAGGAATTTTCAATATTTGTACTGTGTTTAATCTAAGACGTTTGAATGTACCATCAAAGCTGCAAGTTAAACTATAGCAAATTTTAACACAGATCGTCTTAGAAGGGTTGAAATGAAGTATAAAACAGATTGATGGGATCCCAGCAAACAAAGAATTTACTGCTGAATTTTGGAATGCTATTTTTTATAAATGGGGCTTGGCTCTTAAGCTTAAGTTTATGCAAGCAACACTCTGTGGCAGATGATTGAAACTGTCTGACACAATTTGCGCTTGCTATAGCAAGAAAGTCTAACCTATTCCGGTGTTCTCTCCGTAGTGAGACAAGCCGTTATATAGGCTTAAACATTGTTTGAGCTGTTGGCTAAAGCCCAGTTGAGATTTGGTCTTGTTCTCAGCTCATGAGGGATAGAGGGGAGAGGTCATAAGGGACAGCCTTCACTACCTGATCTCTGAGGTATCAACGCTTCATCCTAATTTTATCCAGTAGTTTTTTTAGAAACGTGTGGAAGACTAAATAATAAAAGAGGAAGAGTGGGAAGTAAAAGGATTTTAATATTTAATAACGGTTTTACTATTAGTATTTTGGATTACTCTGTTCTTAGCCTGAGTTTCTTACCTATGAAATGGGTATATAAATCTAATACATGGAGCCTCTTAAAATTACAGGTAGAATCGTGTTTGTGGTTTTCTGAGGGAAGGCATCCATAGCATTCGTTGGACTCTTTGAAGTGGGAGTGTATATGATACAAAAAGCCAGGGTTTTAAATGTTCCTAACAGGCAGTGAGGTAATGTAATGTGGGATTAAACATGTATTTCCTCATAGAGAATAGTGACAGTGGTACAGGAAAGAAAGAAAAGGAAAAGAAAAACAGAAAGGGCAAAGACAAGGAAAATGGCTCCGTGTCAAGCAGTGAGACACCTCCACCTCCACCTCCAAATGAAATCAGTCCTCCTCCTCATGCTGTGGTAAGTGCAAGGTGACGGCGGGGTGGGCTCTCGAGTTGGGCAAAGTAGAAGACATTGGCTGAGGTGGGCAGAAGAGATGAAACTAGCCTTCAGTAGAACATGACAACAGCATTTTGATTTCTGGGTCCTGTTGATTGAACTAAGATGCCCCCAATTTATTTTAGTGGAAAATTCAGTGCCATTAGCTTGATTAAAAATCTGTTATTTTTCATGTTTTAAAAGTTTTTGACTAAATGTTTTCGTAAACAGGAAGAAGAGGAGGATGATGACTGGGGGGAGGATACAACCGAGGAAGCTCAGAGGCGCAGAATGGATGAAATCAGTGACCACGCAAAGGTTCTGACCCTCAGTGACGACCTGGAGAGGACCATTGAGGAGCGGGTCAACATCCTGTTTGATTTTGTTAAGGTTAGCCTGCAAATGCGCTTCCGCCCAGCCTTGGGCTTTTAGTTACTATTTTAAACTGGATGATTGATAACTTTTTTCATGATTGTTTTCTTTTGAATACTGAAACAGGAGGTTTATTTTCATTTTTTTCCTCCTCCATGTTTTTGTTTTGAAGTCATTTTATATTTGCAGAATAGTACATTGATTTTAAAAACTGATTCTGCGTTTCTTTTAATGATATTTGTTTTCTGTTAAAATATATCACTTTATCTCCTTTCTCACGGGAGGGCAAACATTTGTGAATCTAATTTGATGTGTCCTCAGAGAAACGAGAGGAGGTCATAGATCCAGATCTGCACTGCAGGTGGAGCAGAATGCATGGTGGTTCTGTGGCTGGCTATTAGGATCTACCTTTTTAAACACTCAGGCCCTCTTCCTAGATCTTGTGGGCCTTAGGACTCTTAAACTGTGGTATATTATTAATTCCTGATTGTCTTGCCTGCTGTCTCATGGGGTTTTTTTTCTGTAAAAATAGGTGTTTCACCAATGGAAATTACCGTTTATAAGTTAAATTTCAAAGCTGGAATTTTTCAAGGTGGAGTGTTATCTTTCTTAATTCTCAGGGATGCCTAATACAGAATAGGGACTACTTGTGAGGGAATTATTAAGTCTGTGAGAGCAGGACTTGCCTTGGTGTCTCAAACCTGGCAGAATGTGCCCCCATCTCAGTGAGTTTTGTTTCCTTTCATCTGCAGAAAAAGAAAGAAGAAGGTATTATTGAATCATCTGACAAAGAAATTGTTGCTGAAGCAGAAAGGCTGGATGTAAAAGCCATGGGCCCTCTTGTTTTGACTGAAGTTCTTTTTAACGAGAAGATTAGGGAACAAATCAAGAAATACAGGCGCCATTTTCTACGAGTAAGCAAATTATGTTTAGGTCTGTAAATGCCGTTAAAGTTGTGTGACCTTGGGAACATTGCTTTAACTTCTCTTGATCGTTTGTTCTCTCTGCCGTTCTGAGAAATACTCCCCATAGACCGTTCTGGATAAGTGATGTAGGGATCTTCATGCATTGGCCCATTGTGAGCTACTGGTATGTGGGCTGTAGCCTTGAAAGGATGAACGTACTTCAGTACCAGAGTTCTCAGCTTGTTAATGCCAAAATTTATGTGTTCGCAGTTTTGTCACAACAACAAAAAAGCTCAACGGTACCTTCTGCATGGTTTGGAGTGTGTGGTAGCAATGCATCAAGCTCAGCTCATCTCCAAGATTCCCCATATCTTGAAGGAGATGTATGATGCAGACCTTTTGGAAGAGGAGGTCATCATCAGCTGGTCAGAAAAGGTGGGGAATACATAGAATGAGCTTCTCAGGTGCAAAAGTAGTGTGACTGAGCTGTTGGGGTTTCTAACAACCTAGTCCTTTCTGTCTTCGTTAAAATGCAGTCCCTGTGCTTGACTAGTGTAATTCGTAGGTGATTTCTGCAATGTCTGGTTCGAAACTGCTCAGGTGGTTCAGTTTGTTTTTGTTGAACACACATTTCTGTTAAGGATTCAAGATTAGGATGTGACCCAATCCCCCTTAAAGATCTTAGCATGAGGGATTATATAAAGAAAACTGTACTCAATTTTTTTAGGCCTCTAAGAAATATGTCTCAAAAGAACTTGCCAAAGAGATCCGTGTCAAAGCAGAACCATTTATAAAATGGTTGAAGGAGGCAGAGGAGGAATCTTCTGGTGGTGAAGAGGAAGATGAAGATGAGAATATTGAGGTAAACTGGGGAGAATTTTAATTACAGTGTTGGTAGTAGGTATTTGAGAATTAAAAGGTTTGTGAACAGTAATAAAATGGCAGATTTTAGTAATTCAAAGTTTAAACTTCAGATACAATAATGGACAGGCTTTTGCTCATTTGGAAAATAGTCATTACTGGAAAAGACCCCAGACAATAAGAATAGTCTCTTTAATGCAGGTTGCATATAGATGAGTTGTCAGTAGAAATTGGCAGGCTGTTACTAGGCTTTGGAGACCATTTCAAGATAACTTAGTTTCTGATACCAAAAACTCTTCTATGTAGAATGATTACTGCGTCTAGGCGGTTTTATTCCTTTCTGAGAACTTTTTATTTACTGCTTCATTAGCAGATTTATTGGGATGAGAGTTTACAAATCAATAAAAAACATTTATTTTATCAGGTGGTGTATTCGAAGACTGCCAGTGTACCTAAAGTTGAAACTGTGAAGTCTGACAACAAGGATGATGACATTGATATTGATGCCATTTAAAATGATGGATGCAACCTAGCTTAACAGTTGTAATGCTGCAAAATTTCCTGCATTATCAGCTAGAAGTGCAACATGTATGTGCAAAAGCTACAATGGCTTAACATCATGCTACACTTTATACTAAAAATGTTATACTGTGAGTGGTCTGTAATTAGCCCAATGTGACATCTAAGGAGTCCATACACATCCATGAGCAGATATAGTTTGCTTATTTATAGCATGTTTCTTTCTGAAAACCTAGTGGTGGACGCATTTGGATCACATTTATAGTTACAAAAATAAAGATTTGTTTTTGGTCATTCTTCAGACTTTTGGCTCTGGATGACTTAAGCTGAGAGAGCTGGCTCCTTTTTAAAAGTGTTGCACCATCACTTAGCCTGAAAGGATTCTTGGAGCCTGTTAGATACTGTTAGGTGCTGGGACTAGAAAGAACTCATCAGCAGAATGTAAGCCTAAATTTATTTGTAATTTAACCATTTATTCAGCCATTAAGAAATTCAGTAACTTCTAAGTTTTCTCTGGCCCTTCAGATGGGCATCTGGTGATGCACATCCTTGCCGTGCTGAAGTGGACTGGCAAACCAAATGACAGTGGAACACAACTCACCTTTATCTCACTGAGAAGTAAAAAGGACCTGAGTGTCCTATAAATACTTTAAGAGCAGGTTTGAAACTTGAGTTGTGGTTTTTGTTTTTTGTTTCAGTTAGTGTACACTTGCCCCAAATTTTAGTCTTTGAAGTCATGTGCACTGCACATTGGATGAGCCAGGGAAATGATCACGTTAGCAAGCATTTTATGTGTGTGTGGCTGTTGCTTTGTGCTGAGAGAAAAAAAACTCAAACTTTGAGGTGTGATTAAATAGCAAACTTTTAGGATTTTATTTGGCAAAGCAGGAGAAGGTGCACTTAATATCTAGCAAAAACAGAAATTCTTTCAGCTTTTACCCCTGTGGTTTAGATTACAATTTCAAATTGTTTAGACATACTGTATCTTGTTCAGTGTGCTTTATTCTCCAGGTATTATGGTTTGTTCTTTAATGCCTTCTACATTTGGACGTTAGCTTAATGCTTTTTAGATTTTGGTTGCTGTTTTGCCAAAGTAAGTGTTACTTGTGTCCTAAGACTTGATTTCTTCCTTCTCCCCCCACCCCTCCCAAAATGTCTTATTTTAAAAAAAAAAAAAAAAAGCTAAAAGCATACTTCTAAGTCAGAGCCTGTATTTTGGCGTAAGACTTGGGATATTTTTTACTTCACATTGAACATAGGCAGATAGATACCCAAGAAATCTGTGAGGTTGGTCCCTGGGTGTGGGTCGCTGGGGCCTGACTCTGCCCATCTGGAGCTTTAGATTTGCTCATACAAATAAGAGTTGATCACTTCCTTGTGAATTCTTTGTCTAATTAGCTGATGTAAACTCACTTCGTACGGGTTCTGACTAAATCTGAGCAGTCCCATTTTTCAGGGTAAGAATTTGTTGCGTTTACTTGTCCCCATAAAAAGTGCATGATGGGAATCAAGAATCCATGGGTTTAATTTGTGGTAGGAGCACTGGCTTGTATCGTTCAACTCCCTGACTCTTACTCCTTTGTGGCCCATCTCACAGGTTTTAATGAGACCTTTAATAACAAGTGTATGTAAAAGTTTTCACATTGAAATTATACAGACATTTTGATACAAATAAAACCTTGTTAGTTTGATATTTGAAGGGAGGAAGTGAAACCTAGTAGTCTTAACTGCAGATGGAATAATGGTTATGGTGAGAGTGGAGCAGGAGCCCACCTGGGGGATGTGTTTTGTCAGCCAAAGAGAAGGGTTTGCAAATTTGCATCTCTCCTAGGTTTTCAAATTCTTCACTGCAAGGCCAATTTCAGATTCTGCAGGAGATAATGGTGACCTAAGCTGAGTTGTGCTCTAAATACCCAAGCTAATGAGGTTCTCTTTTAGAGTTTTTGTTTTTTCTTTTAATCTGAAGGAAAACATGTTCAGGGCTTCTAAACACTAAACTGAAACTGTTGGCTTAGACTAGTGTTGAGTCTGGTGCCAAACTTAATGGAATTCAGATTCACATAGTCTTTTGAGTTTTGTTCACAGAAGTTGTCCTAATAGAGTAATCTTTCACTTTGCTCTATTCAACTGTCTGAAAAGTTCCTGTTTCCAACACCTATGTTACTTGATTAAAACAATGTTAAAATTATATTTTGTCTCTGCTGATATTAAAATTAACCTAGATTTTAATTTTATGAGAATGTTGAAATCTGCCCTGTTTTGTAGCTGCTGCATTGGATTGGTGTTGAATGTTGCCTTCTGCGATTTAACTTCCCAGCTTTCCTTACAAACGTGTTCTTGTTTTGTGGGGTTGCAGTTTCCTTAGGCCTGGTGGTCATATGTTCCTGTTCTGTAACTCAGGTTCACTGCAGACTCCCTAATTAGATGTGATTTCTTGAAACCCTGACAGGTGCCTTACTAGGAAATTCAGACATCAAGGTTATATAACTGGATATAGTAATATATCTCTAAATAAGAAAAAAGTCATTAAAATCCGTTTTGCAGTGGGTTAACTTGAAAGACTCAGTGGCAGTGGGTTTGGTTTTAACTTACAAGATACCAATTTGAATCCTGACAGAGGGGGCAGTGGGTATTTTCTCAGTAATCAGAAGTGGGTGGGGGAGAGGGTACTTGGGATTGGGCAGTTGAGTAGAGCTGTTATTTTCTGATTGATGCAGTTCCACCTACCTGTAGTTCATATTACTCAGGGAGTAACCAAAAATGCCAAGTTGTCCCTGTCCTTGCACTGTCATTCTGATCGTTGAAATCCTGGCCTCTCTGACCACCTCAAGGTCTCAAAGTGCTCTCTGTACCAGGACCCGTTTTGCCCCTGGCCTCTCTAACTGTCATGAGTGTATGTGCTGTTCTTCCAGAAGGGCCAAAGTCAGGCCTTAACCCTCCCCCCGCCCCCCATGAATGGAACAATGCCAGCAGGTGCCTTGTGCGTGGCCTCCAGGGTCTGACTGGGCAGTTGGAAACTTGGGTTTATCTCCACTGGCAGTGGGCCTCTAGACTTGTCTTGGTTACCTAGTGAGGAATGTATTCTCACAGTTCAGGAGGCCAGAAGTCTAAATTCAGGGCTCCAGCTCTAGGGGAAGGCTTTTTCTGTCGGTTCTGGGGGAATGTCCTTGTCATAAATCTTTTGGACTAGGAGCTTCTCTGCAAAGGAACCCCAGGTCCAAAGGATACGCCGTGTTCCCAGCATTGCTTTCTTGGTGGTATAAGGTCCCAGTGTCTCATATCTCAAAAAAGATAATCCCACTTCATTAATAGAGGTAAGATTTACAAGATAATAAAAATATCAGGTGACAAAATGGTGGACAGTCACAATACTGGGAATCATGGACTAGCCAAGTTGACACGTTTTGAGGGAACACAATCTGACATTCCACCCTTTGGTACCCAAAAATTCATGTCCTTGCCACATGTAAAGCTCATTGACCCGACCATATCTTAACAAAAGTCTTAAAATGCAGAAATTGCTCTTCATCTGTGAAATCTTGAATACAAGTTATCTGCTTCCAGAGTACAGTGGTGGAACAGGAACAAGCTGGACATTTTTGTTACAAATGGGAGAAATTGGAGGGAAAGGAGATATCAGGCACCAAGCAAGTCAGCAGAACACATTACATTAGTCTCAAGACTTGAAAATCTGTTCTCCAAAACCATTTACAGATGTTCATCTCTCTGGTGCTACTTCTAGCCGACTGCACCGTCTGCCCTGTTAACTAACAGCTTTACTCACTTCCTTCAGAGTACTCACTAGACTTGTCTTTGATGTCCGTGATTCCACCAACAGTCTCTTCAAGGAAATCATGACTTCACTATTACCAAAAAAAAAAAACCAAACCAATTGCCATTAAGTCGATTTCAACTCCTAGCTGTTGACCTGCTGGTTAGCAGCGGTAGCTTTTAACCACTGTGCCACCAGGGTCTCCTGCTTTTACTGTTAAGCACTTTAAAACTCTTCAGCTTCTGTCCATTCAGTTTCAAAACTGCTTCCACAATTTAGGTACGTTAGAGCAGCACCCCACTCTCTTGTTACCAAATTCTTAATTATCTGGTGCTGCTATGACAGAAATACCACAGGTGAATGGCTTTAACAGAGGAAATTGTAAGGATGAGTTTTCTAAATTCTCAAGTCTAGTTTTAAAGATGTTGAAGACTCTGTTTCCAGTAGTAAAGAGGGCAGTGGTAATCCATGGCATGAAGTGACAACGCAAATACAAAAAATACTACCAATAGATCAGGTATTAGTGAAAGGCAAGGCTCTGGGCGATTGCATGTGTGATACCTTTCCACAATTTTGTCAGAATGAGAAGTATAAGGAAGCTGGTTGGTTGGTCCTACTTCTTGTTAGACAAACTGGTGAAAGAGATGAGCTCAGGGCTTTAGAGTCAAGCTCAAGTGCCACATAAACCACCTCAAAGTTTCCATCTGAAAGCATTATTTCTTCTAACAGCTGATACTACCAAAACCAAACCCAGAGGCTTACCTTAAGAGTGGCTGAATTACAATGCCAACTCAATTGCCAACCTCAAGAGGTGTATGAAGTTAAAGTGAGGGCATTGATGGGGAAGAAACGGGATCCTGAAACTTGGGGACATACGGGCAGATAATCAGAAAGCTGGAGACAGCCTCCAAATTGTGGAGTCATTTCCTGCCAACAGAACCAGCCCTCTCGCTCCCATCTGAAGAGATTTACTCCATCATTACTAAGCCATCATCTCCAGTAAAACAACTAGATTCTCCACCCCCACCTAATGAGATTAATCTGGCTGCGTCTAAAGAGCCTTTGAGTCATTGCCTGGGTCATTGCTTGAAGCAGATGCTTTACAGACAATGCTGAATGTTCTCAAAATGCTTCTCACCAATTTTGGCTTTTAGATCTAAAACTAGACTTAGGTCCCAGTGAGCTCCAAAAAGTGAAGTGCAAAATGTGACCCCAGAGGAGTTACACTACACTCCAAAAGAACTGCTTGATTTTTCTAGTACGTACGAACAGAAACCTGGCGAATACGAGTGGGAACGGCTATTAAGGGCGTGGGATAATGTTGCAAGGAACCTAAAGATGGATCAGTCTGAGTTTTTGATACAGGCCCACTAAGCACAGATTCTTCAGTGTTTCAGCTCGATAAGTTAGGAAAGGATCTAATTTATTTGGTTGGGTCACTGAAGCTTGAATTACGTAGTGGCCTATACTAAATCCAGTTGAAGTACCATACCTGCCTTGGTATAAGAAGGAGGTAACCAAAGGTGAAGGGAAGTTGGCATACTAGAGTGGATTTATCAGGTTAGACCCACAGACCCACACATGGAGTGCCCAGAGGGCACAACTTTTACAACTGTGAGGAGCAAATTTGTGTAGGGAGCCGATTGTCCTTGAAGACTGCTGTGATTGCTATTTTAGGTAGATGAGATTAGACAGTGGGAACTACCCTAACTGAATTAAGACACCTAACTACAATGGGGCTGATTGGACCCCGTGGTAGTAGGTGTGGTTACCATAATGGACAGCAGAGTCAAAGCAGTAATCAGAATAGACTGATTCATATGGACTTATGGCATTGGCTACTTAGTCATGGTGTCCCTAGGAGTGAAATAGATAGGAAATCTACTATTGATCCTTCCAACCGGGGAATCCTAGGTCAGGTGAACAGCAGTCTAACTTGAATCGCCAGAATAGAGTGTCATGGTCCCTCTATCAATTCCCAGACTTGAGCGGGTTTAAAGACTCACAACTTCTTGAATGAAGGGGAGGCTGGGTCCCCTTGAGGAAGGACTGTGATAACTGCCAAAAACTCGGTTAATCTTCCAGCCGTCCCCCAAAGGGATGTAGGGCTTTTTATGAGAGTGATTGTTCATTGGGGAAAAGGAAATAATCAGACTTTTTGGGGATTACTGGATACTGGCTTTGAATTGACGCTAATTCCAGGAAACCCAAAATGTCACTGTGGCCCACCAGTCAGAGTGGGGGCATATGGAGGTCAGGTTATTAATGGAGTCTTAGCTCATGTCCATCTCACAGTACATCCAGAGGGTCCCCGAACCCATCCTATAGTGATTTCCCCAGTTCCAGAATGCATAATTGGAATAGATACCCTCAGCAACTGGCACAACCCCCACTGGATCCCTGACAGATGGAGTGAGAGCTATTATAATAGGAAAAGCCAAGTGGAAGCCGTTAGACCTGCCCCTACCTAGGACAATAATAAACCAAAAGCAATACCACGTTCCTGGAGGGATTGCAGAGATTACTGCCACCGTCAAAGACTTAAAGGATGCAGGGGTGGTGATTCCCACTACATCCCCATTCAACTCATCGATTTGGCCTGTGCAAAACACAGATGGAGAATAACAGTGGATTATCAAAAACTTAACCAGATGGTGGCTCCAATTGCAGCTGCTGTTCCAGATGTAGTTTCATTGCTTTAGCAAATGAATACATCTTCTGGTACTTGGTATACACCTATTGATCTGGCTAATGCCTTTTTCTCCATACCTGTTTCAAAGGAAGCAGTTTGCCTTCAGCTGGCAAGGCCAGCAATACACCTTCACTTGCCTACCTGAAGGTTACATCAACTCACAGTTCTATGTCATAATTTAGTCAGCAGGCAACTTGATTGCCTTTCCCTTCCACAAGACGTCATACTGGTCCGTTACATCGATGACATTATGCTGACTGGACATACTCAGGAAGAAGTGTCATTGACTCTGGACTCTGGGCTTACTGGTGAAACATTTGCGTGCTAGATGTTGGGAGATGAATCCCACAAAAATCCAGGCACCTTCCACCTCAGTGAAATTTCTAGGGATCCATGTCAAGATATTCCTTCTAAAGTGAAGGGTAAGTTATTGCACCTGGCTCCTCCCACAACTAAAAAGGAGGCACAACACCTAGTGGGCCTTTTTGGATTTTGGAGGCAACATATTCCTCATTTGGGTGTACTACTCCAGACTATTTATCAAGTGACTCGAAAAGCTGCTAGTTTTGAGTGGGGCGTAGAACAAGAGAAGGGTCTGCAACAGGCTCAGGCTGCTGTGCAAGCTGCTCTGCCGCTTGGGCCATATGATCCGGCTAATCCAATGGTGCCTGAAGTGTCCGTGGCAGATAGAGATGGTGTTTGGAGTGTTTGGCAGGCCCTTACTGGTGAATCACAAAGCCCTTAGGATTTTGGAGCAAAGCCCTGTCATTCTCTGCAGATAACTACTCTCCTTTTGAGAAACAGCTTTTGACTTGTTACTGGGCCTTATGCTCTGGAGATCTAGAGGTGTTAGTTCCAAAGCGAGGAATGCTCCCACTTGGAGACACCTCACCAATTCCGTTGAACTGGAAGCTAAGAATGCCACCTGGCCACTTAGGGCTCCTTATGCCTCTGGATCAACAGGCAAAGAAAGGAGTTACCATACCGGCTGGTGTGATTGATCCTGATTGCCAAGAGGAAAGCAGATTGATATTACGTAATGGAGGTAAAGAAGAATATGTATAGAATGCAGGATATCCCTTAGGTGTCTTAATACTGCCATGCCCTGTGATTAAGTCAATGGAAAACTGGAGCAACCCAATTCTGATATAACTACTAATGGCCCAGACCCTTCAGGGATGAAGGTTTGGGTCACCCTACCAGGCAGAGAACCACGACCGGCTGAGGTGCTTGTTGAGGGCAAAGGGAACACGGAATGGGTGGTGGAAGAAGGTAGTTCTAAATACCAGTTATGACCATGTGACCATTTGCAGAAATGAGGACTGTAATTGTTGAGTATTTGTGCTTTGTATGTGTGCATCAAATATTTTTGTTTTTTCACTTACAAAAGATGTAAACAGGGCTAGTGAATTTTCAGTTGTATGTGTGTTGTATCACATTAGGCAAAAGTATGACTTTGTAATTGTCTTTATTCAGGGATCATGTATGGTTTAAGGAGATGTGTACAGGTGCCAAGTTGACAAGGGGTGGACTGTGATGGTTAAGGTTTTGTGTCAACTGGGCTAGGCTGTGATTCTCAGTGGTTTGGCAATAGTATGATGTTGTAATCACTTCCATGATGGGATATATGAGTAGCCAATCAGTTTGAAAGGGAGTTTCCTTGGGCATATGGCCTGCATCAAATATAGGTGGACATTCTGGTAAGGCTTGTGGGTTTTTGCTCACTCTAGATCCTGCAGCTGGCTCCTGTTCATCTGATCTCTGGTTCTTTGAGACTTGAGCTAGCACTTTACTTACGGTCTTGCCTGCCAATCTTGGGATTCGTCAATCTTTGCAGCCTGTGAGCAACAGCCCTGCTCTCTGACCTGCCTATCTTGGGTTCGCCAGCCCCTGTGGCTACATGTTTCATAAGTTCCAGTCTCTATAACCACGTGAGCCATTTCTTTGATGTAAATCTCTCTCTCTATCCTTTACTGGTTTTGCTTCTCTAGAGAACCCAGCCTAAGATAGGACTCCAGCTTAGACCAGGCTCAACTCAAAGGTCTTTTCCATGAATCTGCTCTGAACATTTCACATGTGCTGGGATATGGGAGTAGTAACTCTTTCCTCAGCCTAGACCAGGAAGTGCAGTATTTGGACTTCCGGGTAGAAAATAGGATGTGAGTTGGCCAATGCCTGCCACTGAGTTAGTCTTCAATGATTTACTTTCTCAGGGGGAGGAGTGTTCTCATTTGGGCTTTGGAGTCACACCTGAGCTCTAGCCAGGGCCTCCATGTAATAGGGCTGATCACCCCTGTGTCCAGGCTGAATGAGTGCTAAGCCTGGCCCTTGACCCACAGGAAGTGCTCAGTAAGGTTCTGGCTCATCGGCCAGAAGTCCAATGCTATGGTCAGAATGGGGATGCCTGGCTGAGGCAGTTCCAGAGAATTGCTGGTTAGAAGAAGGGGTGGGGGGAGAGTGGACCCTGCAGTTGTCTGGAACAGGGGCCCCAGCTGGAGTGGGGAGTTCAGTGGACAGACGTCACAGTTGAGCTGGACTTCTGGGAGTTGTGGGGCAGCTGTCAAGCAGCTAGTCAGTTTCAGGGTACTATACCCCAAGTAGCCCCTAATGCCCGATAGGTGGTCACCACCACCAACACTCGGGTGATGCTCAGACCAAGCCAGGTCAGTGGCCAGACTGGCCGTGGCCCCCCTGGGATCCCATAACAGCTGTTCCTGCTGCAGTTGCCCGCCAACTGTTTCTGCCTCTGAGGTTTATTGGAAAGCGACTTTTTTCCCATTGAAAAACGGAGAGATGCAGGAGCCTTTTCTGCAGCGTATTGTATGAGATATGTGCATTTTTGGTAGGAAAGCTATAAATTTTGAATTTTTTTTATTTGGTACACCACTACACTCTGGAGTAGAATTAGTGGGACAGCATATGGTCCTCTGATCTGTGAAGGTAGGCTTGTGGGAGAGAGCAAGTAAAAAAAAAAAAAAAAAAAAAATACTACCTACCAAAAATTCAAACACTCAGTGAATGATTCAGCATGCTTCCATTAATGAAAATACATGGTATCTTAAAAAAACTCAAAGCAGAAAATAATTGGGTCTTGAAAGGGCTTAATCCTCCAGACTTCGCAATTCAAATTCCTAAGAAGGTAGTCTGTAGACTCAGCTAGTCCTCAGCATTCCTGTTAGGTGGGTGTTTTTCACTTCGGCCACCTCAAGCACCACTGGCAGCACCCATCAACTCTAGCCGAGAAGGGGGGGTCACCAGCCGTTCAAACAATGACTGCTCCCAGGTTTGTGGCTGGAGCAATGGGAGCCTCTGGCACTTGGAAACGTCTGTAGTACCTTGTTGCCACTGGGGCCCATTTCTTGTATCTTAGCATGCTCTGAGGACATTTGATCAAGCCGCTGCCTCATAGCAAGTGGCCTTGCCCTCTGTGTGCCCACCATGTGATCAGTTACCCTGGGCAGGAGGCAGGAGGAGGGAACAACCCCTGGAGCAGAGACCTCAGTCTGATACAGAAGGCGCGGCTTGCCTCCAGAAAGCCTTTAGAGGTTACCTGATAGAGTCGGGCAGTCGGAGTAGAGCCTGAGTGTGAAGGCATATTGGGAGGTTTGGGGCCTTGGTGGAGTCAGTCCGACAACATCTTGTGGCCCATGAGGAGCTCAAAATGGCATCAAAGCAGGACGGAGACTAAAGAAATGTGTGGTGACCAGGTTAGACATAACAAAAGGACATCGGGTGAGGGATAAGTGTCAGGAAAGGAAGAAGGCATGTAGTTCAGCTCGGAATTTGAGTTTGAGGTGCCTTTGGCACATCTAGGTGGAGGAGTCTGGAGGCAGCTGGATATGAGTCTGGAGCTGGAAGTCTAGATTTGGGAGGCATATCTGTCAAGGTAACGGCAGAGTCTGTGAGCAGGAGAGATGTGCTTCCCTTTCTGCCTCCTCCATGGACCGACTTCCCCAAGCAGGGACAAGTCTGATTCACCTGCATCCCAAGTACTCAGCGCTGAACGTGCACACAGAGGAGGCACTCAAGGAATCAAGTGGATGGATGGGAGGAAGGAAGGATAGGTGGTTGGTGGATAGATGGATGGATGGATAGATGAGTGCGTGGTTGGGTGAATGAGTGAGTTGGGCATTGGGAGGTGAATGAGTTGTTTAGAGTATGTTTTCTCGCCTCCTGGCCAGCCCATACTGTATAATTCTGTATGAAGACCAAGAGAATATGGTTCTGTTTCTCCCTCCTGTTCCTTCTAATGAAGTCATAAAAACGATCCCTTGACAACCAAGAGCTGCCTTCATTTTCTCCACTGTTTTCATTGCTGACCCTGCCCTGTCTTCATCCATCCCACCCCCACCTGTGCTCCACTTATACTTTTGGCCTTTCTAGTCCGCATGCCAGTCTCCATTTCCTGGCCACTAATTTTATCCCTGTTGTTTGGCTTTGTCATTACATGGATAGTCTTGTTGATCTCCTCAAATGTGCACTGCCCTTGGGGACAACTCCCTAGCCAGCCCTGGCTCAGGGTAGAACCTGGGCACCCACCCAAGCCCCGTTAACTCTCATCCCCCAACCCACCTCAATTCAGTGCAACCCAATATAGGTTTAATCATGACCGATAGGAATGAGAAGGTAATCAGTGGTGGAATTAAAAAGCATACCTGTTGTTAAGTGCTATCGAGTCTATTTTGATTCATAGCGACCCCATGTGACAGCAAAACTTCCCCATAGAGTTTTCTAAGCTGTAATCTTTATAGGAGCAGATCACCAGGTCTTTCTCCCATGGAACCACTGGGTAGGTTTAAACGTCACCCTTTCGTTTAGCAGCTGAGCACTTAACCGTTCTGCCATGAGGGCTCCTAAAAGTATGGTCACCACAATCACCCATTGCCATCCAATCACTTCCGATTCATAGCAACGCTATATAACAGAGTAGAACTTTCCCATAAGGAGCAGCTGGTGGATTCAAACTGCCAGCCTTTTGGTTAACAGCCGTAACTCTTAACCACTGTACCACCAGGGCTCCTAAAGCATGATAGAGCTTCTAAATAACAGGAGAAAAAGGAAATCATTAGAAACTTAACCAAACTAACAAAAGAAAGAAAAAGGAAAAAGAGGAAACTTCAATGTATAAGAAATGACACAGAAGGACTAAAACCAAGTGTGAAGGGGCTGAACTCCCCTATCAAAAAACAGGTTGGATTAAAAACTAAATTCTGAAAAAATAAAGTCTGGAGGCTTCTGTTTTGGGCATATGTTGGACTAGTTACTCTGAAGGCCCTACCTGCTAAAATACAATTTGTATCTGCAAAAATTAACACAAACTCAAGGTACAACCATTGATCTGAGGAAGAAGGAGACCCAGGAATCAGAGAAGGGAATGGACTGAAGGTCTAATTGCCTCCATGAGCCTCCTTTGCCATGAGACCAGAAGAGATGAATGGTGCCCAGCTACTTTTTTTTTTCCTACTTTAGATGAAGATTTACAGAACAAACTAGTTTCTCATTAAACAGTACACGTACTGTTTTATGACATTGGTTAACCCCACGACATGGCAACCCTCCCCTTTCTCGACCTTGGGTTCCCTATTGTCAGCTTTCCTGTCCCCTCCTGTCTTCTAGTCCTTGTCCATGGGATGTTGTGCCCCTTTAGTCTCATTTTGTTTTATGGGCCTGTCTAATTTTTGGCTGAAGGGTGAACCTCGGGAGTGACTTCATTACTGAGCTAAAAGGGTGTCCAGGGGCCATACTCTTGGGGTTTCTCCAGTCTGTCAGGCCAGTAAATCTGGTCTTCTTTTGTGAGTTACAATTTTGTTCTACATTTTTCTCCAGTTCTGTCTGGTGCTCTCTATTTGTTATCCCTATCAGAGCAGTCAGTGGTGGTAGCCGGGCACCATCTAGTTGTACTGAACTCAGTCTGGTGGAGGCCATGGTAGATATGGTCCATTAGTCCTGTGGACTAATCTTTCCCTTATATCTTTAGTTTTCTTCATTCTCCCTTGCTCCCAAAGGGGTGAAACCGGTGGAGTATCTTAGATGGCCACTCATAGGCTTTTAAGATCTAGGCACTACTCACCAAAGTAAAATGTAGAACATTTTCTTTATAAATTATGTTATGCCAGTTGAGCTAGATGTTCTCCGAGACCATGGTCCCCACAGCCCTTAGGCCCAGCTACTATTACTGAACATTTTGATCAGAGACCCAATAGTTGGATCTTGATCAGAAGCAGGAAAAAATATGGAACAGAACTTCAAATTCTTATTGGAAACCAGACTTACTGGATACGTTGAGACTGGAAGACCTCTCGAATCTATTGCCTGGAAACAGATCTTAAGGCTTGAATGGAAACTATCTGATGAAGTCATTTTAAACAATTTAGATCTTTTAATAAAGACTATTTGCCTTGAGCATTGTGCTCTTTTAAGGAATTATATGAGATTAAATGGACAACAGTCACTCTGAAACACAGACAAGAACTTTAAGGGGCAGAGTGTCTTAAGTTAATGGTGGTGAAACAGTATGGGCAGAGAGAGGAAGAATGGTGACAAAATGTGACACATGTAACCATTGTCAGTGAACCGTACATGTACATATTGTTGAATGGGTGTATGTTGTGTATATTTGCACAAAAAAAACGAACACAAACATAATTCCAATATGTTACTGGGCTCACCCAAAAAAAAGGGGGAGAGAGTGTCACAGGTGGATAGAGAAACAGCTGAAACTATAGCAGAGACCTGGGGGGACAGAGTGTCGACGCTGAGATGGGGAGAAGTCTTGGACCATCTGCAAGGTGGTGGGGATGAGCCTGGAGCCCCACAGAAAGCCAGGGACCCTCAGAGGCTGAAGTGGACCTAGGTGTGTGGCACATATGGGCTCCTGACGAGGCACACCTCTCTCCATGGCCCCAACTTGATCCCATAGACAAAGTTCAACACAATATGAGTGTACAAGAAAAAAAATTACTGAACACAAGGAGCAAACCAAGATGAATGAAACAACAGACAGCAGCTTTTGATCCCTCAAACCCTTTAGATGTTGAAATTATCAGACACAGCATATCAAATACCTATGCTTTAGATATTTACAGAAATAAACGATGGATTTCAGAAAAGGAGAGAACAATGAACAAGGGATGCTCAGGAATATCTAGGCAGTTGTTATAAAAAGTAAATAGAACTTTAAGGGATAAAAAACATGATTGTTGACTTCTGGCTAAAGATAGTGGGTTGAACCCGATCAGACTTCGGTCCCTCCCAAAACAATCCTAAAACATTAGTAAAGGGAAAAAAAGGCATAACACCACTAGGACAAGGAGAATAAGAGGTGAGACAACAGTTACAATATGTTGAAAGCAGAAAGCAGGTGGACGTGAGTGACTTTCTATAAACCTCAGAAAGCTGAGTACTATGCTTCCAGAAGGAAGAGCTGAGGAGTAGGCTGATTTACACAACAAATTAAATTGGTCCCAGCAAGTCCGTCTGCAAGTGGGGATGAATATTGAGCTACGATATCAGCACCGCCCAACACAAGTGTAATGCAAGCCATATAAGTAATTTTGAATTTTCTAGTAGCCACATTTAACCCAATATATCCAAAATATTATTTCAATGTGGGTTTTTTTTCATACTAAGTGTCCAAATTCTAGTGTGTGTTTTACACTTACAGCACATCTCAACTCGGATTAGCCACATTTCAAGTGCTCTGTAGCCACATGTGGCCAATGGTTGCCCTATTAGACAGTACAGGTCTATATAAAAAGAAGAGAAAACAGTTTTGTGGCTTCTCAAAGATACAGAATCACCATACAACCCAGCAATTCCACTCCTAGGTATATATGCAAAAGAACTGAAAACAGACCCGCAAACAGATACTGTTGTACACCAGTGTTCGTAGTAGCATTATTCACAATAGCCAAAAGGTGGAAACAATCTGAGTGTCCATCAACAGATGAAAGGATAAACAAAATGTGGTATACATGTACAATGGAATATTATTCAGCCATAAAAAAGGAGGTTCTGATACATGCTACAACATAGATGAACCTCACAAACATTATACTAAGTGAAAGAAACCAGACACAAAAGGAGAAATTATTATATGATCCCACTTACATGAAATATCTTACTGTTGTTGAGTGTCATTGAGTCGGTTCCAACTCATAGCAACCCTATGTACAACAGAACGAAACACTGCCCAGTCCTGTGCCATCCTCACAATCCTTGTTCTGCTTAAGCCCATTGTTGAAGCCACTGTGTCAATCCAACTCCTTGAAGGTCTTCCTCTTCTTCACGAACCCTCTACTTTACCAAACATGACGTCCTTCTCCAGGGACTGCTCCCTCCTGATAACATGTCCAAAATATGTGAGACGAAGTCTTGCCATCCTTGCTTCTAAGGAGCATTCTGGCTGTACTTTTTCCAGGACAAATTTGTTTGTTCTTCTGGCCATCCACGGTATATTCAATATTCTTCACCAATACCATAATTCAAAGACACCAGTTCTTCTTCTGTCTTCCTTATTCATTGTCCAGCTTTCACATGCATATGAGGTGATGGAAAACACTATGGCTTGGGTCAGGTGCACCTTAGTCCTTAAATGATTTCTTGATTGGTGCTTCCATGAGCGTTGATTGTGGATCCAAGGAAAGTGAAATCCTTGACAACTTCAGTATTTTCTCCGTTTATCATAATGTTGCTTATTAGTCTAGTTGTGAGGATTTTTGTTTTCTTTATGTTGAAGTGTAATCCATACTGAAGGCTGTGGTCTTTGATCTTCATCAGTAAGTGCTTCAGGTCCTCTTCTCTTTCAGCAAGCAAGGTTGTGTCACCTGTATAATGCAGATTGTTAATGAATCTTTCTTTAATCCTGATCCCATGTTCTTCTTCATATAGTCCAGCTTTTCGGATTATTTTCTCAGCATAAAGATTAAATACGTATGGTGAAAGGATACAACCCTGATGCACACCTTTCCTGACTTTAAACCATGCAGTATCCCCTTGTTCTGTTCGAATGACTGCCTCTTGGTCTATGTACAGGTTCCACATGAGCACAATTAAGATTTCTGGAGTTCCCATTCTTCATAATGTTATCCATAATTTGTTATGATCCACACAGTTGAATACCTTTGCATAGCTGAAGATCATTCAAAAGCAGTTGCAGCAGTACATCGACGGGGAACTGCCAGAAGTTCAAGCCACATTCAGAGGAGGACATGGAACGAGGGCTGTCATTGCTGATGTCAGATGGATCTTGGCCGAAAAGAGATTACCAGAAAGACGTTTACCTGTGTTTTATTGATTGTGCAAAAGCATTCAACTGTGTGAAAGCAAATATAGCAAAATGTTAATTACAGAATCCAGATTGGCATACAGATGTTCACTTAACAGTTACTTCAGCAGTTTTGTATGTTTGAAATTTTTTATAATAAAATATTGGAAGAAATTAATGGAGGACTGAGAGAAATTGACAAATCCAGATTTGTAGTGGAAGATCTCAACCAACCTATTTTAACTATTGAAACAGCAAACAGATTACCTTCAAGGGACAATAAGTAGACTGACAATTGATTTCTCAACAGCAAGAATGGAAGCCAGAAGGCTGAAATGATGTTGTCAGTCATGCTGGGGGGAAAAATATATTCCTGGTGAAAACATTTTTCAGACTGACAAAGGCATTTTTATACCAGCAGGAACTGAGTTTCTCACCAGAAGACCTACACTAAAGAAAATTTTAAAGGATGTACTTCATGCAGAAGGAAAGTAATCCCAGATGAAGAGCTAAGAAAGCAATAAATATGTGGGCAAATTTAATGAATGATAGTATACAACAGTTAAAATAATGCTTCATGACGTTGCAGGTAGGCTCCCTGGTAAGCAGACTCTGAGACACAGGTTTGCTTTAAGAAGCTTCCTGGGGAAATGTTGCATGACTCGAAGAATGTAATCAATTTTAATGAATTGTACATGTAGAAATTGTTGAGATGGATGGTATGTGTTTTATTATGTATATTTTCACAATAAAATTTTTAAAATAATAAAAAACAAGCTCTCAACCCCCAAAACTATTGCCCTGAAATAAACTTTAAACCTTAAACCAAAAAGATCCCCTGAGAAAAACACTAACTAGACAATAGATAAGTGGTAACTTTGGTGAGGAGTGAGACAGTACACAATATGGGGGAAGCCAGCACAAGTTGTCCAAGGCAAGGTCATGGAAGCACCATAGACACATCTGAACTTCCTGAGGAACCAAGTTACTGGGCTAAGGGCTATGGGGACCATGGTCTCAGGGAACCCCTAGCTCAGTTGGTATAATATAGTTTATAAAGAAAATGTTCTCCATTCTACTTTGGTGAGTAGCATCTGGGGTCTTAAAAACTTGAGAGCAGCCATCTAAGATACATCTGCCGGTCCCACCCTGTCTGGAGCAAGGGAGCAAGAAGAAAACCAAAGATAAGGGAAAGGTAAGTCCAAAGGACTGATGGGTGACAATTACCACGGCCTCCACCAGACTGAGTCCTGCACAACTAGATGATGCCCAGCTACTACCACTGACTGCTCTGATAGAGATCACAGTAGAAAGTCCCAGACAGAGCCAGACAAGAATGTAGAACAAAATTCTAACTCACATTAAAAAAAAAAAAAAAAACCAGATTTACTCGTCTGACAGAGACTGGCGAAACCCCAAGAGCATGGCCCTCAGACACCATTATAGCTCAGTAATGAAGTCACTCCGGAGGTTCACCCTTCAGCCAAAGATTAGACAGTCTCATAAAACAAAAAACAAAAAAAGACAAAAATATCCCCTGAAGCCATCTTGAAACCAAACAATACTTTTAATTAGTAAAGAATGTCGGCCTTGAGCATTATGCTCTATTAAGATCTATCTATATGGGATCAAATTGACAACAACAACTCTAAAGATTAGATAGGAACCTTTGGGGGCAGCCAGTCTGCATTAATGAGGAAACAACTCCGAAAAGGAGGGTGAGGACGGCTGCACAACTCGAAGAGTGTAATCAGTGTCACTGAATCGTACGTGTAGAAATTACCGAATTGGTGTGTGTGTTGCTGTGTATATTCCCAACATCAACAAAAAATATTAAAAAAAAAAGAGTGGTACATATTAAGAAACAGTAGTGTGTAAAAAAAAACAATGCTGTAAAGACTTTTTGCTAATATGTCAGGATATGTTATTTGAATCTATGTAATAAAACTGTTGTGTTATTATAAAAAAAAAAAAAGCTCTTCCTTGGCACTGCCTGCGGAAGTGGTAGCCATCTCGACTGGCATCATGGCTGCCCTCAGACCTCTCATGAAGCCCAAGATCATCAAAAAGAAGACCAAGAAGTTCATCTGGCACCAATCAGACACCGCTAAGTCAAAATTAAGCATAACTGGCACAAACCTAAAGGCATTGACAACAAGGTGCAGAGAAGATTCAAGGGCCAGATCTTGATGCCCAGCATTGGTTATGGGAACAACAAAGAAACAAAACACATACCACCCAGTGGCTTCCACAAGTTCCAGTCCACGATGTCACAGAGTGGAAGTGCTGCTGATGAGAAACAAATCTTACTGTGCTAAGATTGCTCACAACATTTCCCCCAAGAACTGCAAAGCCATGGTGGGAAGAGCAGCCCAGCTGACCATCAGAGTCACCAATCCCCATGCCAGGCTGTGCAGCAAAGAAAATGAATAGACAACTTGTTTGCAAGTTTTATTTGTGCTAAATAAAACCATAAAAACTCTGCCAAAAAAAAAAAAAAAGAATTAGCTTCCTGGGGAGTGCTCTTGGGCCCAACACCTGTGGAGAGCAAGGGCAGGAGGATGGGGCAGAGGGAGAGGTTTGGCTTCAATGCAGTCACAAAAGCCTTAGCTGACTCTACAGGGCACTCAGGAGCTGGAATGGGCCTTCAGAGTGACTTAATCTGGGCAGTGGGGCTGGGACTTTACATCCATCATTGGATATGGGTTGCCCTCAGGAAGCGGGTGGACCTTGTGACCCTTCAGCTGAAATTCCTGGAGAGTGACTCAGCTGAGAGCTGTCAGGCAGCAGCACACCAGGCAGGGGGAAGAATGATGCTTTATCCTGGGTAGGGTGGGGTAGGGTGGGGTGGGG